>NW_022196903.1:106016447-106058689 GCF_008632895.1 Mastomys coucha
CTCTGTAGACCAGGCTGGCCTCAAACTCAGAAATCTGCCTGCCTCTGCCTCCCAAGTGCTGGGATTCATGGCGTGTGCCACCACAGCCCGGCAGCAGGTATTATTCTTTTAATCTTCACAGCCCCTCTGTAAGGCAGATGCTCTCATCCTCCCCCCCCCCAAAAAAAGTCTGCTTTGCCAGAATCCCGTGGTCACTCAGGAGCAAAGTCAGAACGAAAACTGAACCTAGCCAACACAGAACCTGTGTCCTTACTAAAATCCACCTTGCCTCTTGTGATGACGACAGAGATTCAATGACATTGCATTGACGGGTACTAATCAACTGCTAATGTCATTTTACTTTACTTTCGTGCTTCAAAAAAAAAAATGACCTTTTAAAAAATACTCAAGGTCATAAAGTGAAGTAACAACATAACCATGTGAGCATTTCAACGATATGCAACCAAATTATGCATGTGATAAAAATGAACAAAAGGATACTTGAAAGAATGCTGTGAGTTATCTTGCTGCAGGCACTGTGGGACTTGTACACACAGCACATGTTACTGTGTAGCTTTGCCCACACTAAATCACGAGCGATATGTTTTGAAGGCAGTTTCAGAGACCGGGGCTCACATGCTGACTTTGCAATGTAACTTTCCCAAAAGGCAGGTCCCAAGAGGCAGATCCCGCCCCTGGGGAAGCCTATAGCAAGAGCAGGCTGACAACCTAAGGCTCTTAACTCGCACTCCAGCTTCCCTGAACCTACCCACACTCGTGTGATGTCAAAGAAACTGAACCTGTTTTGAGCACAGACGCCCTGCTGGTTAGAGAAACTCAGAGCCAGAGGCTTGAGCTTTTGAGAAATTCCTGTGAATTACCACGCTGTCACCACGCTGTGGACAGTACTATTTGCAATTAAAGGGCTGGACACAGGACACCGCGCCTTGGGAAGTGGCCCACACGATCTCCTGAGCGTCCCCAGCCATCTCCTCCTCCCCTTTCTCACTGGCATCCTCACTTTTGTCATCAGACAGTGTTCATTCCTTCCCCACCCCTCACCCCAGGGAATGAGCAAAGACGCCAAACTGCACAACTCAGAACGGCCCAGCTTCCAGCTTATGCGTATTCGATTTGACATGACTGCGGCCATCTTGAGTCTTAATGGTTGTGTGTGCTCCTGGCTGGGTTTTCCTGCAGTTTCCCAGCAAACTACAGTCAGACCTATGTGTGGCGCTTTTCCAGCTGGAGCCCCTCCTGCCAAGAATGTGCCTGACACATAAGGAGCTTTAGAAACACCAGGCACCTCCCAATTTGCATAAAGTCTCCTTTGTCCTGAGCTCCCCCACTCCACCCCATGTACCCTTCTTTCTGACCCTAATTACAGAGAGCCAACCGGCCTTGCTGCCATGCTGGGCCATACTCCACCCTTCCTTCAGTAAGTCTCTCAATAAATTACATTCTGTGTAATTCAAGATCCACCAACCCACCTTCAGCCTCTTAGACAGTTCTTAGACACTAAGGCAGGGTTTACCTGGAACACAGCTCTTAAGGAGAAAGGTCATGAGAAAAAATGACAATATTCAAATATCTTCAGCCCAGTCAACCCCACTCCCATCAGGCATGGTATCTCTCAAGAGGCCCTTGGGCCGTTCCCACCTACGGGTCTACCTAGATGCCTTCCTTCCATTCACAGTAGAAGCACCACCTCCACGATGCAGAGTTTCCTGCTCATGGGACAGACACTGAAGAGCTGAGGCAAAACTAAGGTTCACTTTCTGCAGGGTAAACAGTTGACTGGCCTTTTATTTAACCTACAAAGTATTGAAGAGCTTGGTGTGTTAAATAGTTTTGTCACAAGTTCTCAAAAGTCAGGAAATTGCACAAAAAAAGTTCTGGCTTTTATGGGTTGACTTGAAAAAACAGAGATCTGGAAACACCAGGCTTCCTTCCTACATGGCAACAATCAGATAAAAGGGACCCAGCCCCTTTCTAGAACCTTTCTGTTTGGTTTGGGTTTTGTTCCTAAAGTTTCTCTTTTTTCTTTCTTTCTTCTTTTAGGGAGCCAATAGTCATGAGTTTATTTCACCAGTATCTAGACTCAAGGTTTAATGATTGATTGACTGATAGATAGATAGATAGATAGATAGATAGATAGATAGATAGATAGATAGATAGATTTGTTTGCTTGTTTTTTTGTTTTTTTGGTTTTTTTTAAGCAAGGCCTCATGTACCACAGGCTGCCTCTGAACTCACTATGTCCCTGAGGTTAGCCTTAGACTTCCAATCCTCCTGCTGGGATTATAGACAAGAGTTTATACAAACTAGGGAAAGAACCAAAACAGCATCACCAACCCTAGGTTAGTTTCATTTTAACTCCATCCATTTAGACTTAGCACTCTGTAACTGTCTAGGTATTTTATGTCTTTTCTCTGTTGCTTTAACAAATCACTTGAGGCCAAGCACTTACTAAGAAGTACAAGATCAGGGAGCCTCCTGTGTTCAGTCACCAGTGAGGAAAGCTGGGCTGTACCATGGTGTGGTTCATGGCTTTGTGCAAGAGGAAGACACCACATGAGATAGGAAGAAGAAGGAATTCAGGCTCAACTTGTTCTTTAGCCACCAACTTTGGTCCTGGAAAAATCTTCAGTTTTCCTTTTAAAGGGTGGCCCCTTCTACTAGCCCTCCTCTCTTTTTTATTTATATGTATAAATAAAATAAAAATATATTAAAATAAAATATAAATATAAAATAAAATATAAAATTAAAATATATTTTTTTATTTTTTATTTTTTATTTTTTTGGAGACAGGGTTTCTCTGGATAGTCCTGGCTGTCCTGGAACTCACTCTGTAGACCAGGCTGGCCTTGAACTCAGAAATCCAACTGCCTCTGCCTCCCAAGTGCTGGGATTAAAGGCGTGTGACACCACCGACCGCTCGACAATAGCCCTCCCCTCTTAAAGGAACACCTACATCCCAACTCTGAGGCTCAAGCTTCCTAAGTCATGACCCATGAGGACACACTCAAAAACATAGCCAACCAAGTCCAGCTGCCCTGTAGAGTTTCTCTCAGCGAGTGTCAGTGCATAATATAATACGCTTTCTTCCTTTCGTATAACTGAACATGCTTTTACTTCATCTCTGCTGCTGTCTGCCAGCAGAATTGAGCATGGACACCCAAGATGACACCTGAATTTCCCTCTGAGACCTTTGGCAGTTGCTGTTGCTGATAGGCTAGTTGTCGTTCTTTGGAGAAAATCGGCCTGCCCTCTCTGCAGCTACTAAGAATGTGTCTTTGAGGTTCTGAAGTGCCACTATCACATGCTGATACGTGGATTTTTTTTAATAGGGTCTCACTATGTAGACCAAGCTGGCCTGAGACTCATACAGATCCAGTGCCTCTGACTCAACAGCACAAGGATTAAAGGCTTGCACCATCACACTTCTGCCTATGGGGATTCACTTTTATACATCATGCATGGTGCTTTTTCAATTCTAGGACTGTTTTCCTCGATGATGAGAAAATTTGTCTTTGGTATCTTATCAAATCTTGCTTCTTACACATTCCCTCTCCGTCCCCCACTGAAGAACTTTGAGCCTTGCAGAGACTCTCCATGTCTCTTAACTGCTCTTATATTCTTTTATGTTGTTCCTCTGGGTTGTATCCCTCGAAACTGACTTCCAATTCACTAATTTTTTCAGTTATGTCAGATTAAGTTAATATTGAGGTTTTACTAACGAATCCAAAATGACATTCTACACTTGCTGGTTTCTAATTGATTCTTTTTACATCCTGTGTTCTCATTTCATCTTTACTTATCCTCTATTTCATCATTTCTTAACTTTTTAATAGTTGCTATTCTTTCTTTTAGCTCTTTTGGGATTTTCAACATGCCCACTTTTGAGGTTCTAATTTTCTTTTGCTTGTTTCTTTTAGCCTACAGTGACTCCATCTGCCTATTGTTGGTCATGCTGGCTACTCACTCACTCATTCTCCTTAGTAATAGTTTCCTTCACAAATGGTTTTGAGTTGGAATAGCTATCACGAGTAAGAGGTGCTGGTGGCTTGGCCAAGGACTGTCCACAAGGATACACTTGAATTTGCCAAAGCCTTAATGAATCAATCAACAGAAGGTTGTTTGAAATTCCCAATTCAATCATATTTCAAACAATAAGCGTGGCTGTTGTGTTCTGACTCTCGCGGGGTACTCTGAGACCTGTTTCCTTGACACGATGCATCGCAAACAAGTTTAACATTTTTGTCTCATCACCAAAGCACTGCGTTGTCAGCCTGGTGTGGAGAAGACTTGCACTGGTCAGGGAGTAAGATCAGATAACATAAATAACCCAAGGGATCTGGGTTATTTCCGGGAAAGTCAAAGCACCAGGAGAAATTTCAAACAATATATGCATGTGAGCAGAGAAACACCTGCCCCCTTCATTTCCAAGTGGATAAACATATTAATATATGGCTTTCTTTAATCTCAAATATGATCTGCTAAGTTTGGGTGTATCCCTCAAAACTTTATGCACTGGCACCCTAATTCTTCAGAGTGAGAGCACCAGGTGATCGGACGCAGTGAGAGGTACCTGGACCATGGAGGTGACCCCTTATAAATGGATCCATGCCTTTTTAACAAGAGAGTTCTTGGCCTCTTGAGACTGGGTTAGTTATCAGTTACAGCAGGTTGTTCTAAAGCAAGACCTCCCATGTTCCTTGTCCCCTGAGTGGCATCGCCTATGTGGTCATCCACTGTGTCCCATGAACTAAAACAGCATGAGGCAGAAGTGACCCCATAGGCTTTTCAGCCTCCAAAACTTCGAATCCGAATAGGCTTCTTTCCTTATAAATTGTCAAGCTTCAGGTAGTGTATTGCAGCAACAGGAAATGGACTAAGACAGGATCCATGGACTCATTTGAACCTTTCAAGATGTTTTGGGTTAGGGAATAAATTTTGGTGCTGGCATTAAGTTTCATAAGTGCCACTTGAACAATGTAAGTGGTATTTCTTGAGTTTCACGATGCTTTAGACTTTAGAGCTATCCAAAGGTGTTGCACAGAATAGCAGCTCTGAGCCTCAAAATAGGTTTGGGAGGCAGGCACTTGTTATCCTCATTTCATAGAAGGCAACAGAAGCTTGCCTAAGGCCAGTCACCAATAATGGTGGTGTTTAACCCAGGGCTCCCTTAGTTGGTGGATGCTGCAAGGCTGAGCTCTCTAAATCACATTACAGTGAGACAGTGAGAATTAAAGTAAAAGAATCCTAAGAAGCCAGTGAAGCCCAGGCCAAGTGACTGAGGACAACCTATACACCTCTGAGAGCCATATAGATACAGCATAAACTGCTTTGTGCTGGCGTGTGTGGGGGGGGGGGGAGGCACTGAGGATGTATCACAGGAAGTTACCCACGGAACTGAATATAATTTTTTCCACTTGAGGGAAGGTTCTTCAAGGGGAAACTTGCTAGTCAATGAGTAATAACTGGTGTTATTTGCAACTACTCTTTACTCTGTCTCTAAATCCAACCAATGACTGTCAGGGCTGGGGATATGGCTTGTGTGTCCCTAACAAGTGCCAGGTCCTCAATTTGATCCAAATAATGTGCACATGTGCACACACAGAGAGAGACACACACACACTCACACTCACACATACAAACTTCACACACACACACACACACACACACACACTCATGTGTATGTGTAAGAAGCAACCCTGCCAGGCATTATCTGTTGTGGCAGCAGTGAAGATGGGTCCCCAAGGGCAACTCAAGGCTCTAATGAAAGCAACAAGAACAAAGCCCTTTCCTAGCTGGGACGGAGACACATGGCTAACCCACAGTCTCCTCCGGCACTCACATCTACCCCAGCCTCTGAAAGCGCTGTACAAAGAGTTGGGGGTGGGGAGGGACAGTAGCCAAACTAAAGGTTTTCTTCACCAGGTTTTCCCTGAGGTTTTACTCAAAATCCATCCAGGACAGAGAAACCTGTCATTTATACAGCTCTCCTGTCAGTGTGACTTGCAAAGGCCGTGGTGTAATGAGGCATCTTCTGGCGGCTGACATCTTCCAGCTCTTACTGGGTAAAGTCTGTCTCGCAGACACATTCCCTGGGGGTCACATAGCACTTGGCTGTTTGAACAATTATATTCACATGTGTGATTGAAATGATCACCTCAAAACCCCAGGAGGTGGGTATTAATTATCCCCATGTCCCAGACAAGGAATTATACCATGTCATCTGCCTAAGGTCCCACAAGCAAGAAGCAGCAAAGCAAGGTTTCAGATCACTTACTTGAACTACATCTGTAGAAAAAATTTAGGAGCTCCTCCACATGTTAGCTGAGGAGGTAAAATCTAGAATGGCAGACTGCCTTCTATCATTGTGTATCTTATTGGAAGCCAAGGTCTGGCTTGCTTGATTGATTGATTGATTGATTGATTGGTTGGTTGGTTGATTGGTTCTTCTTTTCTTTTTTCTTCCTTTTTGGTTTTTCAAGACAGGGTTTCTCTGAGTGTAGCTCTAGCTGTCCTAGAACTCACTCTGTAGACCAGGCTGGCCTGGAACTCAGAAATCCTCCTGCCTCTGCCTCACAAGTACTAGGATTAAATGTGTGCACCACCACAGCCTGGCTAAGGTCTAGGTTTTTACTCAGGTAGTTAATGCTGAATACCCCTTGACGACAGGTTAGCCCACACTGTCTAGCCCACTACAGCCCAGCCAGGTCCAAAGTATAAGCTGACAGAGAGACCTGAGCCAGAACCACTTAGAGAAGCCGTTCTTGATTCCTGACCAGAGATGTGTGGCATAGTGTTCGTGGTTTTGACCTGCTATGTGTTGTTATAACCTTGTAACAATAAAGAAATATTTCCTCTGTGAAACAGTGGTGTAAGTCAAGAGTGAACAGAGAATCTGGTGCAGAGAAAATACCAGGTTATTTCACATTAAAATCACACTGGGTAGAATCCCCTATTTAAAAATGTAGAAGAGGGCCAAAGAGATGGGTCAGTGGGTAAAGCGCGTGCTGCACAGGTGTGGGGACCTGACCTTGAATCCCTGGAATGCACAGTAAAATAGCTGGGAGTGGTGACATGCATCTGTAATCCCAGCGCTCCTACAGCAAGCTGGGAAGCAGAGACAGGAGGATGGCCAGAAGCCTGTGGGCTGATCAGACTAGCCTAGCAACCACAGCAGTGAACAACGAAAGAGATACCCTGCCTCAAACAAGGTAGGAAGCAAGCACCAACACCTGAAGCTATTCTGACATATACATACATGTTGTGGCACATGTGTGCCCACTCACATGTGATCATGGCTATTCATGCACACAATCATACACCAAAAAATGCTGAAGGGATAATAGGATCATACAATTATAGTTGGACGCAGCACCAAATTAGAAAGTGAAGATTTGACCCAGAATAGTCTCAAGGCATTCCCACACCCAAAAAAAAAAAAATGCTTATTAAATAGTAATTAATGAACAAGAATAGTATACTGGCTAGTTAACTTTACAATGCAGAAACCTGGCAGAATCCATCTCAATCAATTGATAAATGTCAATATCACCAGAGAGGGGGTAAATCAGCTCCTCTCTCACTCGCTGAGAAGAACCACACAGGCCAGAGTCTCTGTTGTTTGCCTCTTTATCTATCCTCAGTGCTTTGTCTAGTAGCAGTCCTGAGTCCACCCAGACACACAGAATATCACCTGATGCAGCAAGGAAGAAAATTCCAGCATCAGAGATCACGTAGACAACTCCTAGGAGAAATCATCCAGCCCAAAAGGAAATTCTAGCAACAGAGAGCATGTGGATAATCCCTAGGAGAAATCATCCAGCCCAAAAAGGACACCTGGAGAAGTCCTTAATGCGCTCAAGTTCACAGACAGAAAAAAATATAATACAGTCGCCAAAGCTGGGAAGAGAAGACAAAGGGAAGTGTCAGTATGTTTAATGGAGACAGAGTTTCTGTTTGGGAAGATGATAACATTCTGGGCAAGGATGGTAATAGTGATGGTTGTATAATCCTGGGCACATATTCAATGCTACTAAGACATTAAACACTTAAAATGGTGACTGAGATGACAAATTTAATGGTATATATTTTAACTGTATATGTATCTATATACATATACACACATTAAATAGATGATATAGATAGATGACAGATAGATGGTAGATAAATCGACATGATAGACTGATTGATGATAGATAGAGTAATAGATGATATGATAGGTAGAGAAATGATTAGATAGAGATGATAGATTGATGACAGATCGACAGACAGACAAATAGAGATGATAGATTGATGATAGATAGATTAATGGTAGGCAGTTAGACAGACAGAGATGATAGATAGATTAATGGTAGACAGATAGACAGACAGAGATGATAGATTGAGGATAGATAGATAAGATAGATGGATGATAGAGATGATAGATTGATATAGATAGATGATAAATAGGTAGGTAGATAGGTAGGTAGATAGACAGACAGACAGACAGACAGACAGACAGACAGACAGACAGATAGATAGATAGATAGATAGATAGATATGGTTTTACCACACAAGCCTAATGATCCTAATGATCACACAGAGCATGATTCCTAGAACCCGGAAGAAATAGTGGCACACATCTGAAATCACAGCACTCATGCAGCGAAGGAAAAAGGAAGGCAGGAGCATCTCCCTGAAGCTCTCAGGTTAGCTAACCTGAACTCCACAGCACAGCAGAAACAATAAGAGAGACTCGGACTCTACAGGGTGAAAGAGAGAACAGATTCCTAAAACTTGTCTTCCAACCTCCATATGCACGCTGTAACACATGCACACCTGCTCTCACACATACACATCAAACATGCACAGTAAACAAACAGATATTTATCTCCACAATGAGATAAGTAATCCATTAAATATGATAAGATGATGCAAAAAAGGGGGAATGGAATATTAAAACGCCCTTTAATTTTCACTAGGATGACTGCAAAGAATCTTCATTGTTGAAGGTCGTATGGACTAATTTGGGCCCAGTGTTTGGGAACCCGGGATCCATGTCTGCCTGTGGAGCCTGCTGACACAATTTTAAATCTAGAGAAGCCCCTGTGCCCTCAGTTTCAGTTGCAGGCCATTGTGATAAAGCACCCAGGATAAACCAGTGAGGACAATGCTTCCAGGCCTGGTAGGTGGCCTGAACATAGCTGACAGCAGGTCACACATGTGGTGCATTGCCTTTGGACACAGCTAAGGAACATGAGCCTCACAGCCCCAGAATCAATATGGCTGTCCTCATCACCCCACGAAGTCCTGTCAAGACCCTGGGTGAGGAGATTAGGCCCTATGAGCCTTAGCGCTAAAGCTATACAATGGGATCAGTCAGACGTTCCTCCTCCTAGCATGCCAAGGCTCCGGATGATGTGTGTAAAAATGTCCAATCACTATTGTAACAGGCAGTCCCTGCAGTGATGAGTGGACAGGCTTCACGGGCAGGCTGAGTCTCAGCCCCGGATGCTCATTTTATGAGCCACTGTGTGACTTTGAAAATGTGGTCCATCCTGCCTGGGCTTCATTTTCCTCATAAAAGGAAGATGGAGACTTCCCCCTCTCCTTAGGTGGTTAAGATTAAGTGCATCTATATAGGTCAGGTTGCTCAAGGGTTCAGTAACACAGACAGTTCTGTGGGCATCATCTGCCCCAAGCCTCCATGGGACCAGGCTCCCTCAAGCAGACACCCTGCTGAGACAAGGTGACCAGAGCTCTCATGACAGGCACCCAGCTGTGTGAGCCAAACCCAGGGCAGACCCAGCCAAACCAACCAGCAGCCACAAGGGTACTCCCACCACCCAGCACCCTCTCCCAGGGGAGAGACCACTTCCGACTGGCCATTCTCCAGGGCAGTTCAACCGGGGAAGATGAAGGAGGAGGAAATAAGATTGCTTGCCAGGCCTCCCTCAAAAACAAGCAGAGGGCGTAGGCCCCTTTGCTGGCTTAACATTTGCTGCACTTATGGTCTGGAGGGTAGGTATTTTGAAAATGTAGAGCCCGTTGGTTTTCCCCTTGGTCTTTTCCTGTGGCTCACCACTAAAGCCAGAGGGCTAAATTTAGGCCACTCAGCTGCCAGGCCCAACTGGATGACTGCCATTATCCAAGCAGAGTTGGAAGGTCAGGTGGGCCCATAGGAACAGGGGTGTAGACCCTAAAGGCCTTCCGGATGTTATGATCCTGGCCTGACCTATACAGTAATCTCCCCTTGGTGCCCCTGCCTGCCACAGGTGGTTTAACAGAGGCCTCTGCAGTGAGGACTGGGTGAGTCAAAGACCCTAAGATGGCACCAGTGAGAAACATCAGTCGGAGACACTGACTCTCACCATGGAAATCTTTGTCACTGTCATCACCAGGACAGGCTCAGCTCACGTCTTTGCATATGAGGAAGTTGGGGTTGACAGGTTTCCATTGACCACCCCCACACCCATATTCAAGGCGCACTTCACAATGCACCATCCTGGTGCCTTCCAAGCGAGGTCTTCAACTTTCCCAGGAGCTGCGAGTATTTCTGTTTTACCATTACAGGCCAAACAGCTAGTAAATAACTCAGCAGGGTTTGAAACCTGGCAGGCCTTTCAGAGGACCTTGTGCATTTAGACACTGTAATCTACCACATACATTAGGGACAACTGGTCACCCAGCAACTGCTGTTGGATCCAAGCTCGGACCCCCAACTTCCCAACACCAGACTGTCACACTGTTTGACCCTCACACCTACACAGAGAAGGAGCTCGTTTCTGCAATCAGGAAAACAGAGGCAGAGCCCAGCCCCGTCTGATGTATGAGGAATTTGCACAGCCACGGTTCCCATTGAATGCACACCTGCTATTCCAGGTGCTGGATGGGCACTTTACACGTGGCATCATTACAGAAACTCTTCCTTTTCCTGTCTCTGTGTCTGCTAGCCTAGCCTCCAGGTGAGTGAAGTGTCACAAAGCCACTGGTTTTTGAGCCAGTGACACCTGTGATTTCCCACTGGAAGTTCACAGACAAGCTGGCATTCGTAAGGTGGAAGCCCAAGCCTCGGATGTGGAGGATTCTGAGTCCCTGAGTCCTCTAGCAGTCCTTAGTGCTATGTTCAGAGAGACAGAGGGGCCTCCTCCTGAGAAAGGAAGGTCACGCCATCTGACTTTGAGAAGGTATTCATGCTTGGTAAGCCACTGTTATCAGTCAGTTTTCCATGACTGTAATAAAATACCAGGGTCAACTTAACGAAGGGAAGATTATTTGGGATCACAGTGTCAGTGTATGGTCACTTGCCTCTGTTAATTCTTTAATGCTTTAGAGGTGGCAAGACATCATGATAGGAGCGTGCGGTGGTAAAGGCAATCTGTTCAACATACTGTCATCAAGAAGCAAATGCAAGGGCAGAAGGGTCCAGATCCCTATTCGTGAACATTACCCCCAATGACCTGAAGACTTCCCATCAAGCCCCACATCTGAAGGTTCCAACATCCCCCAACAGCTCTACAAGCCTGTATGTGATACATGGGACTGTAGGAGACACTTCTCTTCCATAAACCATCTATGGCTGGCTCTTTCCTTTTTAGTTTTTTATCACATTTATTCATTTAGTTGGTTGGTTGGATGGTTGGTTGGTTGGTTGGTTTGGTTGGCTGGCTGGCTGGTTGGTTGGTTGGTTGGCTGGTTGGTTGGTTTGGAGGGGCATGCCATGGTTCACATGTGAAAACAGAGGAGAACTTGTGGAAATCTCCTTCCACTAAGTGGGTCCAGGAGATGGAACTGAAGTCATCAGCCTTGGAGACAGGTACTTTTTACCCACTGAGCCATCTCTCTAGCCCTCTTACCCTGGCTCTTAAGATAAAGGCACAAATTTTTTAACAGAGCCATTAATTCCCTATTATGTACTTGCTCTGACTAAACTCTTCTATGGATTGAACATGAAATGTCCCCACAGGCTCATATGTCTGAACACTTGGCCTCCATCTGATGGCACTGCTGTAGGAAGTTGGGGAACCCTTAAGGAGTTGGGTCTAGCTGGAAAAAAAGTGGATTGCTACAAGATAGGCCTGTGGGTTATGATTTGGCTCGAGTTCTGCTAAAAGTCTCTCTGCCTCCTGGATTGCCCTTACGATGATGTAACTGCCTGCCTCATGTTCCCTAATGTTCCCCCCTCACTTCTCATTGCCATGTCTTTCTCACCAGGAAACTGAAGACAAAATACACCCCTCGTCCTTTAGATTGTTTTTATCCAGTATTCTGTCCCAGCATATAATGCTAATAAATCCTGTACCTTCTGCCTGTCACCACTACCTCATTTCCACCGTCAGGTTGCCCCTCAATCTCCCTTTTGCACATGGTGCTCTTTCCCTCTGAAATAAATGGTTTTTTTTTCAAGGCTACTGACACCTCCCCTCTTCTCCCTCCTTCTTTCTTCTATTCCTCCTCTTCTCTTCTGCTTTTTGAGAAAGTGACTCACTATGTAGCCCTGGCTGACCTGAAAAATCACTATGAAACTCTGGCTAGTCTTGAACTCACAACCCACCTGCCTCTACTTCCTGAGTCCTGGGCTTACAGACAGGTAACCACTAGGCTGGTTCCCGTTTGTCTTCTCAGATGCCCACTTGTCATTCTCTGAACCCTCAGTGTGGGTTAGATGCCTTTTCAAATGCGCTCCCAGAACAGGATGCCACCCCTTCAGAGCCTTATCTCTGATTGTAAAATACACATAATGTATTTGTGGATATCTGATTGTAGTGGCTATTCCTGGTTGTCAACTTGACTATATCTGGAATGAACTACAATCCAGAATTGGAAGGCTCACTTGTGGTCCTAATCTGGAGGCTAAGAGATACAAGTTTCTGACCTGGATCTTGGCATGGAGATCTTGAGGCATAGTGGCTATGAATCCCAGAAGATTAAGACAAGAAGATCTCCAAGTTCAAACTCATCTGGGATTAAAGGTGTGGTGAGCCACACCTTTTGCTGGAGACCTATATAAGGACATTGGAAGAAGGAAGTCATTCTCTCTGCCTGCTTGCCTTGTGGGACTGAACAACTGCTAGATCCTTGGACTTCCATTCACAGCAGCTGCTGACCATTGTTGGGAGTTGGACTACAGACTGTAAGTCATCAACAAATTCCTTTACTATATAGAGACTACCCATAAGTTCTGTGACTCTAGAGAACCCTGACTAATACACTGATTAACAAGAAGAAAGCCCAGTTAGGGAGAAAACCTCATGAGAAAGGACACTGCTTTAACCTATTCTAAATCCCCCCAATCCACAAATGCTTGTTGAATACACAAGTCAATGAGTAAGTCTTCTTGCTACTGTGTGAACCCAAGTCTACCCTGTGATTCCTCCCTTATCTGTGACAGTGTCAGTCTGCATCCTCAGAGTTAAATCTACAGACTTCTATGATGACTGTGGTACTCAGCTGACCCTCCCCACTAGCTGGCCATGAGCATCATGTCTGTCTCCTATAATCCAGGGATCTAACACACAGTGCTCAGTAATGTTTGCGTATCCTTGCTCCTTAGTTCCAAGGTCTGGATCCCCCCACTGTCTCTAGGACAGCTGCCAGACACCCGGCACTACGTTCAAAAAAACCCACCCTCTGATGTTCTCCAAACGATGGGCCTTCTCTACTTAGACTTGACTTGGGCATCATGGGAAGTATGTCCTGGATGGAGTGAGGGTGAAAGAGAGTCAGAAGATGATGCAGCCAGCAGCCTGCCAAGACCAACCCAGAAGGAGTGGAAAGCAGGACCCGTATCCTCTGCCAAGTCCTTAGCTTTAGGTTATCTGTGTCCTTGAAAAGTGCTGATTTTAAGGAACACCCTCAGACATGAAGGTTGTAGCTCAGGGAAAGGGAAGGAGACAGCTGCAAACCTCCCTCCACTTACCAATAGGAGCAAAGCTCAGCCACCTTCCAGCCCTCGGGCCTTCCTGCCTGGGCCCCTGCCTTGCTCCTCCCTTCTCCTCCCTTCATACCACCCCCAGGCGTGTTCAGCAGATGCAGCAGGGAGCGAAATGCCTCCAGGGATGACCAAAAACCTCCTAAGGACAAGCCATGGCCGTTACAGCGTGGACACAGTCAGTGTGCTTTCCTCACACACATCTAGGCCTAGACAGTCCGTGACATTCTTTCCCTTCTGCGGGGGACTAAAGGAGTAAAGAGACCCATCTGAGGTTGCAACAGAAAGTCAGAGGTGGACACCAAAAAGCCTTCCTCCCTCCCCAGAGAACCAGTGAGAACTGGGACCAGACCTCTCCGGTGTTTTGCTCAGAACCACACAGACTCAGTCATTTTGCCTCAAAGCCCCATTGTTACCTGTACCCCAAAATCAACCATCACCCAGCTGCTCTGAGAAAGGAGAGGACAGTGACTGTGGCTGGGCAGCACCCACTCATCCCAACTCAGGCTTCGATGGGAGGAACCCTGTTGGAGAACCCAGAGCTCACACAGAACCTGAGCCAGTGTGAGCACATGACTCAGGACGTACAATTCTCAAAGCTGATTGCAAAATGAACTCCTTGTTTAAGGCCAGCCAAGCTTCTGACTACTCCTCCAACAGCTTCCCAAGGTCTGGAAGTGGCAGAAGAGGAATCGCTGGATATAACAGACACCAAGTAACTCTTAGAATGTCATACAAAGAGATCAGAGATCAGATCTGGGCTTTCAGCTGTTTCTTTGTTTCTGCACGCCTGCTACAAGGCCACTAGCTATAAGAAGTGCTTCTTATACCTGTGAAGTGACCTGTGAAGTGACCAGTTACCACTGCCCCACATGCCTAAAGATTGGAGGAGGAAAAGGAGGACGACTAGTGGCTTATAATCCTCCATTCACTCACGTTTGGGGATTCCTGCCCTGTGCTAGACACTGGTGATACAACTACACACATTCCTATTCTGCTCTGTTGCAATGGTTCAGAGCAGGCACCCTAGCATCAACTCTCATAGTGACTGTGTATGAGGCGGAAAAAAGAATGTGTGTTCCCAGCTCCATAGCAAGGTGACAAGATTTCAGCCTCAGCTGGCCCTTCCCACCTGGTAGACCCTGTGCAGTCACAGCCAGACTTCCAGTGAGGGCGTCAGTCCAAACTCTGCCTCCTGTTACACAAGCCCAGGCAAATCTATGCCTCTCTGTGAGTTCCATGTCCAGTTACAAACTGAGGGCAATGATAGTAAGCATCTTTGAATGCCACGGAGGATGAAATTAAACAAACCGTAGAAAGTGACGAGCACAACGGCCAGTGTAGGTGCTCCCCAGCTTGTGACGGGGTGACCTCCCGAAAGCCCAATGTGAATGGAAGCTAGGACGTGTCACAAATTCACTTCACACCTAACCTACACAACACTGCTTAGCTCAGCCTGTGATATGCGCAGTACAGTCGCATTAACCTCCACTGGAGCAAAGCCATCTAATGCAGAGCCTGCTTCATAAGAAAGGACTGAGTAGCTCAGGTAATTCATTGACTTTTGTGCTAGAAGTGACAGACAGAGTGGCCATACAGATACACTGTACTCCAAAGTACAGTTCAGACTGAAGGTTCCTGAGGGAGGCACTAACAGAACTATCCTAGCGTCCCACATAAAACACAACTCCTGCCCTTGGGGAATCTGCATTCTAGTGGGAAGGACATGTTGCAATAATATTACATCTGCTTATGACCAAAGTTGTAGGCAGATGTGACAGGACATGCCTCAGAAAACTGTTTTTTTTTAAAATTTGTTTGTTTGTAAGATTTATTTTTACTGTATGTGTGGTATAAGTTAGGGTTTTATTGCTGCGAACAGACACTATGACCAAGGCAACTCTTATAAGGACAATATTTAATTGGGGCTGGCTTGTAGGTTCAGAGATTTAGTTCATTATCATCAAGGCAGGAACATAGCTGCATCCAGGCAGGCATGGTGCAGGAGGAGCTGAGAGTTCTACATCTTCATCTGAAAGCTGCTAGCAGAATACTGGCTTCCAGGCAGCTAGGATGAGGGTCTTAAAGCCTATACCCACAGTGACACTCCTACCCTAACAAGGCCACACCTCCCAATAGTGCCTCTCTCTGGGCTGAGCATATACAAACCACCACAGTGTGTATGAGTGTCTTCCCTGCATGTATGCATGTGCACTACTAATATGTAGAACTTGGAGAAGACAAAAAAGGATGTGAAATCTCCTGGAACAATATAGACAGTTGTGAGCCATCACGTGGGTGTTAGAAATCAAACCTGGGTCCTCTGTAAGAGGGGCCAGTGCTCTTAACCACAGAGTCACCTCTCCAGCCCCAGGAAACTGTGCTTGAAAGATAGATGGGGATTGGATGGCCAGTGAGAGGAAGTGGGCTAGGGAGAACATGCAAGGGTACACAGACAATGTGTACAAGGAAGTGCCATGTGCCATTGCTTATTCCACCAACAGGGAGGTATTTTTACAGTTCTAACTGCTGGTTATACATTCCTGCTGAGCTGCCCTGCATAATACATGAACAAGTAACTCCCTCTGGGGTCCAAATTCAGGGAGATGAGACGGGACGGAGGCTGGGGATGCTTACAACACAAGCGTGGTGACCTGAGTTCCGACTCCTGGTACCCACATGGAGGCAGAAACAAAGAACTGTCTCTACAAAGTGGTCGTCTGATTTTCACGGGTCTGCTGGGGTGGCTCTAAACTGAAAATGCCTCTGGTAGCAAGTGGACATCTCTTTGCAATGAAGCAGCACTTCCTGCAGGACAAGGTCAGGGGAGGAGGAGCTTCGGGACACTTGGGTTCCATGCAACCATTTAGTGCAGTCACCCATCCTCTCCTGAGCCTCAGCTACAAGAAGAGGCTGGACTAAGGTTTCTCTACGATGAGAGATGGTGCACCGGGGCTGTTTGGGGTCTGGACTTTAAAGTCATCCTAGCTCTGTTTGACATTTGTGAAGAAGAAATAACATACAGAAAGGACCTGGTGAAAGAACACATTGAAATTTGGATCAGTGCCATTTAGATAGCAGGCTGGAGGTGGGAGGTGTCAGTGGCCTTCAGCAGAATGTAGGTCCCCATCGGCCCACGGCCTTCATATCTACAAACCCAAAGTTTTGGACAACATGGAAAGTCTCCAAGCCTCCACGTGCTCAGGCAACTCAATGAACTCATGAGCTTCAGAAACTGCGATATGATCTTTCTGTTTGGTGCCAGTGGATTTTCTTGATCTTTGTGCCACAAGAGCATTCATGTGATAACCCAGGGCAGCTATGGTAGGAAGGGACAGGAGGCACTGAGGGAAAAGAAGCTGTTGATAGAAATGAAAGGACAGGAAGAGCAAGAGAACGTGTCACAACCAACAGAGGTGAGCACAGGGCCTGGCATCTCTGGAGGATATCCCTAAGAGCCCAATCCTAGGTCTTCATTCGTGGAGAAGGTGTCATGGCTTTCCTCATAGGACCCCTCTTCCGAAAGCACATGGACAGTCCCTGTTTTTATTGTTGTTATAGCATGGAGAGGGACCATTACAAAATGCCCTGTTGTGTCCTTTCTCCAAAGTCTGTGCAGCAAATCAGATGCTCTTATGACATCATTTTCATAGGTGGAAGGCCTGAGCCTCGGGGAGGTGGAGGGAGCGGCCCAGGTTACACACAGCACAGCCTTACACTGGGACCTTGAACTATTCTACCCTGGTGTCTGTCTCCCTCCCTCGGCCTTTCATTTGCTGGAGAGGAATGAGGTTTTTGCAGCTCCAAGGGGCATTGTGAAGGCCTCTGGACAACATGCTGTTATCCTGAGACCCAGCTTTGTTCTGTCCCTCAGCAGGAGACAGCTCACAAGCCTGAAGATGCCAATCCACCCCTGAGTAGCCAGCTCCTACTTCCTGTGTCTGTAATCCCAAAGTCCTACCGCAGGATATTGTGGGACATTCTAACACAATCCCGAGAGCCTCTAAGGCCCTCATTGGAGACAAAGCCCCAGATAGGTCCTGACAGACAGATATCTCTTCACTCCCACAGAAGGATCAGGGGACGTCCCTCTGCAGCCTCCAGAGGAAGATTCAGTAACTATTATATCATGAGATCTGCTCCAAGTTAAAGGCCACCCGTGAGCTTGTGGCCAGGACAGAGGCTGAGTAATTTGAGCCTTTAGTCCTATCAGCACCACATCCTGAAATTCCAGAGCATCTAGATGTGAGCCGCAGTTCTGGCCTCTCAGAAATGGGACCATGCACCGTGAAAACTTGACAGGGCCCAGGGTACTTAAGAAAGGTTTGTGAGTGTGTGAAATGAAACACCTTCTAATAATATATGACATGGCTAAGGTTCTCATTACTTACCTGGATGGAAAGCTATAGAAACATTTTTGTCAGACTCTTATTAAAACTTTTATTACTCTTCTAAAAGGGCTATCATCACCATCACCATCATCATCAACAACAACTGCATCAGAATATATGCTTGGATGCTTCAAAACAGTCCCTATGTCAAAATTCAACACAGTATATAGAGAGATAGTGGCCAAAGTATGTTGACCTACAACCTAAAGGCTGGGTGTCCCAATGCTATACTCACTTCCTGTACTGTCCCACTAAGCCATTGTGGGCCATGTGACCTCAGTACCAGAGATGTAGAGCCTTTGTTCTGGGAGCTACATGTCTGAGATAATGCCCCAGGTAGGGTTGGTTCCTTCCAGGTATGTGAGGGAAAGCCTGTTCGAGACCTTTTTCCTGGATCCCTGTGGGCTTATCAGCATTGTGAGCATTTCCTGACTTCTGCAGTGTCGCCCTCATCCTTGACTCCCAGTTCTTCTCATGGACCTGTCTGCCTCTCTGACTCAACTTTCCCGTCTCAGAACTTGTAGCAGAGCACACTCTAATGAGATCATTATCCTTTGTCTGCCTATGTAAAGACACTATATCCAAATAAGGTCATATTCACAGCTACTGGTCATAGGACTTGAAAAAAAAATCTTTAGGTAGTTTACAATGCAACAGCACAGAGCAGACATCTCCCCTTGATTCTCCAGACCAGTATCCCCAGCTCACAACTCTCCACCTCTCTGACTATCTCATCTATTTCCAGTCAAGCTCTGGGTTAGAACTACACAGTGTTAGCCCCGTGACTTCAAGACTTACTGGTCTCTGGCCCTGATGAGATTCTTTCTTGACACTTGGTGGAAAACCCGCAGATACAAGGTCAGAGGTTTAAAAGGACAATATGCTCAGACTTTCCACACTCACATGGCAGAGGGCGCTGGGAGTGGACGTTACACACGTAGAGTAGAAGGGCTTCCCCCAGGACTGGCAACACTCCGTAAGAACCCCAGGAAGGGTTCCTTGCAGAGTTTGAGTCTAATGCAGAATAGATTTAGACGGCATGGTGACATCACAAGCAGAGAGGCCGGAGGGAAGAGTGAACAAGAGGCAGAATCTTGGGAAAGACAGCTTGGAAGTTTTCAAGGCCAACCGGAGGGGAGGCAGAGCCTGGCTCACAGCTACAACCTCCAGAATGCTGAGCTGAGGAGACCAGTCAGCTCTGCTGGAGTATGGGTGTGAGGGTTAGTGCCGGAGGCTTGGGCACATGTAGCCCACCTCTGAGCTTCCCACACTCCGGTGGAGCAAAGACCACCTCAGCCGACCAAGCGTCAGCATGGCACACTCAGGCCTCGTGAAACTGAGCACTGTTAGTGTTACACAGAGGGCATGGCTCCAGGACAAAATGAAAGTCCTTGTGCCTGTTCTGCTGGAGTTCACAACAAAATGGCCACCTATGGATGGACCCAGCTTCACTCAGTCCCTCCAACTCACTGCAGCTTCATGCACGTGGCTCCTTGGCTCCTGCCTGACCCCTCCCCATCATGCCTCCTCTCTCCATTCTTCCAGCTGGAACCTACCTGCTCTTCGCCTTCACAGAATAGATATCAATCTCACGCTCTGGATGAGTGGAAAAACAAAATGTCATCTACCCAGTAGAGCAAAAACACTATTCAGCCCTGGGAGGAGAGGAAGTCCTGACCCATTCCACACCATGGGTGAACACTGAGGACATTTTGCTAGTTAAAGAAAGCCAGTCACAAAATGCTGACTAATTATACCTGTGCGAGGTTCATAAATGAGTCCAATTCACAGAAATAGGAAGAGACTCTAGCAGGACTGCCAGAGGCTAGCAGAGGAGGGAAGTGAGAATTAGAGATTTGTGAGGATGCAAACCACTGCTTAGTTTGCAAGATGAAAAGTTCCTGGAGATGGGTAGTGGTGATGCTAACACAGCGTTAGCATCACCACGGGTGAGCTTGAAGCCCTGTGCACATAACAGAAGACAGGATATAACTTTATGTTGTATGTGGTGAACCACAGTTAAGATCATTTTTAAATGAGGCTAGTGTTTATCAAATGATTAAATAAGGAAGTAAGAACTTCAAGGAGGGGGAGGGGAGGGAGCAAGGTGAAGGAAGTAGGAAATGGGGGGGGGGTTTTGCAGACTTCTTGTTGCTTCATTAAAGTCTTCATGCTGTATATCTTGGCTACTTTTCCTGTCATTGTTATAAAATACTTTGACAAAAGCAGCTTAAGAGAGAAAGGGCTTATTTTGGCTCACAGTGTACAGTTACAGTCTACCATGGTGGAGAAGTCACAACAGCAGGAAGTTGAACCAGGTGGTCACTTTACATCCACAGTTAAACAGCCAGAGAGAGAGAGAGAGAGAGAAAGATGGGGGGAGAGGGAGACGGACAGGGAGAGGGACAGGTAGAGAGAGAGAGGAAGGGAGAGGGAGAGAGAGAGAGAGGTGTGCTCAGCTCACTTTTCTTTATACAGTCAAGGATCCCAACCTAGGGAATGGTACCACCCACAATTGGTGAGTCTTCATGCCTCAATTAACCCAATTAAGATAATCCCCCTAGAAATACACAGAGGACCATCTTAGTTGATTCTAGATCTCACCAAGTTGACCACTGACTGGTGTTAGCCATCACACTGAGTATGCTATTAAATAAGCCAGCAAAGGCCCAGAAACAAGAGCCCCAGAAAGTATGAGGAACCAAGAAAGAAGCCCATCTGGCCTGAATTTGCCTGTGTGTGCCAGAAGGACACAGAAGCCAAGGAGGTCACCATCTTCTACTGTTCCAGAGGAACTCCACTGGGTCCCAGGCAAGATAAGAGCAGTCCAGGATGTCTATAAAGCCCCCTGTGCATCTCATTTGACCCTCCTACCTGCCTTAGGAACAGCAATCATGACCCATGTGAAAGAAGAGAGCACTAGGGCATCTGTAAGCCCAAGACATAAGGAAGGAGTCCTGCGGGCAGAGTTGGGGGGTATGAAGGGATGGGGGCACATGGGCATCATCTAACTGGCTACTATAGGCCAAGAGTGCCCTTTGAGCTAGCCCCCAACCCCACAGAACCCCCATAGTTCCCTGGGGTGCTTAGGAACACTCAACTATCCCCTACCCTGTCAGCCAGACATCCAGGAGGCTGGTAAATGGCTGGCCCAGTATCCAGATGCTCTGGTAACATTTAGGCACAAGCTTAAAAAACAAAGCAAAATCAATTTTGCTAATTAAAGAGAGAAAAGGAAATCAGTCCCTTCTCTGGCCTCCACAACACAACGGCTTATCTCTCTAATGAGGGCACCCCACAGTCCACCTTCTGTTTTGTTTTATTATGACCTCACATGTACTGTCCCGTCTCCCTAATCAGGTGACAGGAACAGCAGAAAAAGAGGCCATAGTTTTTCTTTGCTTTTCTATCCTCAATTCATAGCCCAGGGCCAGAAGCCACAGAAAGTCCCTCATAAACATTTACAGAATGAGTCTATGTTTCACGGTGAACTAACTTCTGAAAGGGACATGGAACAGCACTCCCGGAGGGAAGACACAGCTGGATGATCTGAGAGGATCCTGTGAAAGGTGAGTGCCATCCATGGGTGGGGAGTCCAGGCTGGACAGTGAGATATGGCTTCGTGCCCACGATTCTGGCACTCCGAGTACCATACCTGGCACAGGAGGTGCTCAGGAAATATTTGTGGAATTGGGGCTATTCCAGGCCTACATTCTTCTGATGCTAGTCCTGGTCAGTATAAACCAGCACTTTGCCAGCAAGTCCCAAACTAGGTGTGACCTTTAAGATGCCCTATGCGTTTGGAAAGAGACACAGATGAGTTAAGCAGAGGCCAGCTGGTCCCACTGTAGGTCACATTCTCAGTGATTAAAGAGTTTAGACACATACCAGACCTACTGCTGCCTACACAGTACCTGAAGACTCATAACCCTTCAGGGATTATCTCCCTTCACCTGGTGTTTGTTGTACAAGGTTATCATGGAATGACGCAGGACAATAAGATGTGACTGTAGTTTAAAACTGGAACGCTACCCAAGAACCAATGTGTTAAAAGCTGGGCCCCTTGCTTGGCATTCTTAGGAAGTGGTTGTATATCTATGAGGTGGGGTCTCCTAGAGGGAGGCCTTAAGTCATTAGAGGTATGCCCCCAAATGTAGATTATGGAACTTTCCTTATTCTTTCTGTCTGCTTCCTGGTGCAGTGAGGGACTCCACCCCCTCATGTCTTCTACTCTCTGCTGCCACAGCTCAAAGCAAAACAACCAAACACTTCTTGACTGAAACCTCCAAACTGTAAACCAAAATAAACCTTCCCTCCTTCTAAGTTGCTTGATCATGGGGACCTGTAATGATGACAGAAAACACAGGTACCCAGGATATAAAGCTCCCAATAAATGCCACTGACAGTCACAATCATTGTAAGTGCATGTGGTTATTAACATAAGCAGTAATTCTCTGCAAGAAGGGTATATTAAATACACATTCTCAAGCTTATTTGAACACGGATTCTCACCTACCACCAAGCCCCTAGGTCTCCTCTGAGAACACATCGTTGTGAGTTCGTGGCTCTTGGCTTATGTCTGGGACATCCTCGTTTCCTAGTCCTGCTTTATGAGCTGATTAACACTTTGCTGTGTTAGTTACTTTCTCGTCACTATGACTTGGGCTCAGTGTTTGAGAGTGTATTCATGTCAGGGAAGGATAGCTGGTCACATGGTACCCACAGTCAAAGAGAGAGACACACAGAAGCATGGCAGTCCAAAATGCTGTCAAGTCAACAACTGAGATTAACCAGCCTAATTGCTCTTTCTTAAGTCTCTATTCTAATCTTTTCTTTGCGTGCTGGGGATCAAAACCCAGGGCTGCCACATGCTGTGAAAGTACAGTACCACTAAGCTATACTCCAGCCCGTATGCTAAGACTGACTCCAGGGAGACATGCCACGAAAAATCCAGGGAAACCGAGAGCATATACTTCCCTCTCTCCTCTTAGGCAGACACTCTGAGTGCTATGCATACCAAAGGCAAGCCAGTCCTTCCTTTATGGCATCTCCACTAGGTAGGAGATAGTGAAACCAACCAAATAGTCGTATAAAATATAATATTTAAACTCATAGCTTTTTATATAAATTCATGAGATATAGTATGATAATCTGGTCTATGTAGTCAAGTGTATAATGATCATGTCAGGGGAGAGACCATTCCCAACTTCCTAAATATTTTTAACATTTTTGATAATCCACAGAAATTGTATATATTTATGAGGGAGGGTGTGATGTTTTAATACATTGAGCCATCGTGGAATGGTCAAATCAGGTGATTGACATCAGATGATTGACATCAGATGACTGACATCAGCCATTTCTTTATCATCACCGTGTGTTTGGGGCCTTTCAGCTACTCTCCTCTAGTAATTCATAAAATATGTATTATGTGTATATTAAAATTTAAACCTGCAGTTGAAATGAGTTTGGGGAAAGGTTCAAAGAGCCCTGAGAACACACAAATGGGAGGCATTAAGTAGGTCAGATGGAACATTAAGTTCAAGGCCCACCCACAAGTTTAAGGAGGAGGCAGTGGAGTAAATTCAATAACCATGAGATCACCATGGTAGTCTGGGGCTTTGGAGGCCATGCTTAGGCGTCTGATGTGTGTGTCTTTCTAGAAGAAGTTTCCACTGTATTGTCAAGGGTTCCATGACCCTGACTTAGATTCAAGTATCCCATTGTCAGAGTCCCACTGTAGGTGTCATTGGCTTCTTTCATGGACTATCAGACCATGAACTTGGACACTGTAGTTTCATCTGTAGTTTTTATTTGACAAATATTCATGTCTCTTTTCTTACCTCCCTACCCTACTTACACCTTGTTGCTGCTGGGGAACAAACTCTACTTTAAACTCCGGAAGAGATCATGTGGCCCTAAGCTGGTCATAAGAGAAATGCAAGCCTACTCTGAGATGGGCCTGTGGCAGAGCAGGATCAATGGACGTCAGTGCCAGGACCGCTGGAGCAACTCCTAGCCTGAGCTCTCCCTCGTATTGAGGTTAGTAGACATCAAGCCTGGAGCAGCTACAAGTCATCGCAAGAGCCTTCATCGAGATGAAGCCTGCCTGTGACAGAGTCTGCAAACCTGGAGGGAGCCCTCCCTTGACAACACCAAATGAACCATCAGGTCCAGACTGCCCATAATCAGAACTCTGCCCTGTCAATCACATAAGCCAAAAAAGTGTCTCTTTCCAGCACTTCTCGATTACATTTCTGCAGCCAATGGTTCTTACTGATATATCTCAAGTTTTAAATGAATGGATAGTGAAATTCATGGCTACACAGGCGCATAGCACTGGGGCCTCTTGAGTCTCAGCCCAGGCTTGACAAAAGCCATCAGCTACCAGCTCCTTTGATGCCTCTCTGTTCTGCTGCCCTCCTCTCCCACAGACCTCGGGAAGAAGTAGGATTTTAGCTCTTCTTTTCTAACCCCAAAGACCCAGAAAGAGAAACAAGTGGGGTGTGATGTTTGTTCCTGGTATAGACCCAGAGATGACCCCAGAGACTAGCTTCTTTGTGGCTAGGACAGGATCAGCTTGGCAAACCTTCAGGCCACAGCTGAAATGGTTGCTTGAACCCACTTCAGCTCCTTTGCTGCAATTTCAGTCCCCTGAGCACTGCCCATCCCCCCTCTCAGGACTCTAGGCAGTCTCCTCTGCCTTTCTCCTGTCAGATCGGGCCCTTGCTCACTCCAGCCTCGACCTTTCTCTTTTCCTTCCTTTTTTGAAAATTGTAATTCTTATAGCCTTTCACTTATCTAAGCAATCCATTAACTTGGGCAGTCCATTGCCCAAGGTTTAACATGTGTGCCCCTAAAATCCACTCTCCACAATCAGTTAAAGTGATCTCGGAACTCAAATGAAATCTGCAAGCATTTCACATCTTCTCATTGGCCCCAAATTAATTCCCCAACTCCACTGGGCTGAGCAAGTCCCTGCCTGAACATCTGAACCCAAGATGTTCTTCTACCTCACTTAACAAGGAAGCCACCTCTTCCTGTCACTAAGGGCTCAGCTACCCGGTCACACCTCTTGAAGAAGGCTGGAGCCTAACCGCTGGCAGGCTACCTGATGTCCCCACCGCTCTCTGGATGCTTTCCTGCCTATCTCAGGTAGGAAGGCTGGACTTCCCAACTACACAAGCAAGTAGCACAGAGGTGACCATCCTGTCAACACTCTGGCGTCAGACATACTTGAGTCTGAGTCCTAGAAAAGTGGCCTGAGGGAAGTTACTCATCCCAGCCAAGTCTCCAGTTCAACATCTGGGAAATGAGAACAATCAAAAGCATTAAAAGGCTCCCTGTTCATTATTGATGCTGATGTTAAAAGATGCCACCTATGGTTAGCACCGATGGGCTTCTGGTGGCCACAGCATAAAACAACCAAAACAAGTCTACAAAGAGGAAGCTAGAAATTGAGTTCCTGTACTCCTGATGCCTTCACTTTCCCACCTGTACAATGGACCTACTGACCCTGCTGTGTATGTCATAGGTCAGGGAAGATGTTCAATGAGAGAAGAGCAGCTAACACCACCCCTGTAGAGCTTTGCAGGTCACAGCACACTCCGCAGTGCCACTGTGTCCTGGTAAGACAAGGTTAGGAAGACAAACTGGTGAAGTGAAGGGCCCAGGGACACACAACTAACAGGTGATCAGTAAGTCCAGTTCAGGGACGCAAGGTCAGTAAATACTTCAGGTCTCTCTACAACCCATGAACCCCAATGGTGAGGGCTGCTAAGCCAACATTTCCTAGTGTCTGTCCCATTCCTTGGCACAGTAAAGAGATGTCTGACAGGTCAGAAAGACAAAGAAAACAATGCTTCAAGATATGTATGAGAGTGCTGGGGGTGTCCCTTAGTAGGTAGAGTGCTTGTCTAGCATTCATGAAGCACAGAATTGGTTCCCTACCACCTCATAAATTAAGTGTGGTGTTATATGCCTATAATCCCAGAACCTGTGATGTGGAAACAGGAGGATCAAGGTTTCCCTAGGTACAGAGTGAATTTAAGTTCAGTCTGGACTAAATAAAAGCTGTGTGTGTATGTGTATGTGTGTGTGTGTGTGTGTGTGTGTGTGTGAGAGAGAGAGAGAGAGAGAGAGAGAGAGAGAGAGAGAGAGAGAGAGAGAGAGAGAGAGTCAGGTCCCCTCTGCTGACCTTGATAATCACAGGAAAGGGTTATCTTAAAGAAGACACATGGTCAGTCCACAGGGAGAAAGAGAAAGAAAGGGATGCCCATGTACAAGAGGCACCTACTAGGAAACCTTTAATAGCAGAACTCTGTCTTTGAAACACAGGCTCCTGGGTTCCCACCCATAGAAGACAAGAGTTAATGAAGGTTAAGGATGAGATAAGCTGGCAGCCATACCATATACCCTCATCACCATGAAGGACCTAGATCAAGAGTGTCAGGGACAGCCCCAGACACTGTGGGGTGTACCAACATTGCATCTGACCCACTTAGTATGGACAAGGGTCACGAGGTGAGTAGAGTCAGAAAATGTGGGCAAAAAGACACACCCTGCAATCACACCAGAAACCCAAAACCAGCAAGCTTCCCAAAGTCCAGTCAGTTCTTCAGAGCCTTTCTGGGTCCCTGGGTCCAGGCTATTCTGTGCCTGTCCTTGATCCATGCAGCTCCCAGAGAAATGTCCCTGTCTGAGAAAGCACCAAGGATCTCTCCCTACCCTCTGAAGGTCCTGAGCTGCATCAGACAGAACAGGGCATCAGAGGGTACCTGCCAACATCCACTTTCCAGGGTAGAAGGGCTTTTCTCAGTGTCCCAAGCAAACTGTCTAATGGGTTCTGTAGCAGAAAGTGTCAGCTGTATTGGGGTGAGTGACATTATTCAAAGACTAAGGACAATAGACATGAGGTTCTAAGAAGTTCCTAGTGTTGATCATTTCCTTGTCTTAAGGGATAGAAAGGCCAACTAAAGGGGAAAGTAACTATGTTCATTTTCTGTTCCTCCTGGAACAAAGTTGCCCAGGCTTGCAACTTAATAGAATCCAAATTTATTGTCTCACAGCTCCACAGGCCATTAGTCTAAATGGATGGAGCTGGGCTTTCAGTAAGGTCATCCAAGGCTGAAATCAAGGTGTCAGAACTAAACTCTTATTGGAAGATCCTAGAATACTCATCTTCTTCTAGGTAGATTATGGTTGCTGCAGAATCTAATTAGACTTACAGTTAGACTGAGGGTCTCTATTTCCTGGTGAGCTTCCAGTTTATGAAAGACACCCTTAGCTTCTCTAGACTCTCTCCACTTGTTCTATGGAACTCCTGCATTCCAGAGTCAAATGTGGTACATATAGAGCCTGCTAATTCCTCCTCTTCCTCCTCCTCCTTCTCTCATTTGGTTTGGTTTGGTTTGGTTTGGGTTGGGTTGGGTTGGGTTGGGTTGGGTTAGTTTGGTTTGGTTTGGTTTATTGAGGTGGTCTTACTATAAAGCCCAAGTTGGCCCCCAACTCAAAATCCTCCTGCCTCAGCCTCTTGAGTCCTGATACAAGTATGGACCACCACACCCAGCTAGCTCCCTTCTCTGCTTCTATCAAGAGAAAGTTCTCCACTTTCAAGACCTCATATGCCTATAGTGACCCCAGGAAGTGATCCAACATGATCTTCATAGTTTAAGATTGTTTTAGGGTGTACCAAGTCATCCTCCCCAAAGGTAGACTGCAGTTTTAATCCCCAAGGTCTCTCTGAATGTGACCATTAATCATAATGTCACAGAGGTGACCAAAATAAAATGAGGCCACTAGGGCAGATCCTGATCCAATATGGTGGATACAATTGGGCACCACAGAAGAAGGGTGGCATGAAGTCACAGGGAGAAGATGGTACTGAACTGGAGGGAGGCAGCTGCAAGCCAACAACTCTAAGGACTGCTGGCATGCACCCAAAGCCAGAAGAGGCAAGGAAGGATTCTCTCCCAGAGCTGTCAGCAAGAACGTCTGCAGGTGCCTGCTTCCAGACTTCCAGTCTGCAGAATAGAGAGGCAAGGCATTTCTGTTGGTCTTAAGCCAAGCAGTCTGGATGCCATGCTGCAGCAAGGGCCTTCTGCAGTAGCTTACCTGCTCTCATTGGATCTTAATGATCCCCCAAGAGCCATGTGTTTATGCTTT
Source organism: Mastomys coucha (assembly GCF_008632895.1). Classification (NCBI taxonomy): domain Eukaryota; kingdom Metazoa; phylum Chordata; class Mammalia; order Rodentia; family Muridae; genus Mastomys; species Mastomys coucha. Next base: position 106,044,909 of record NW_022196903.1, read on the forward strand.
GATCCCCAGAGTGGCACTACCAGGAAGTGGTGGGACCTTCAGGAGGTCCTCAAGTCATTTCAGACACATATGAACAGGACTATGGGACTGTGTAACCTTCCTGTGTCTCTCCTTTGCTTCCTAGGTGTGGGGGTAACTGGTTTCCGCCCAGAGCTCCTGCCATGATGTGCCTTCTTACAACAGACTGAAAAGCAATGAGTGTTGGAACCTCAGAAACTGTGAGATGTAATAAACCTTTTCTCTATATAAATTAACTGTCCAGGGCATCTGTTATAGTAACAGAAATGGGATGAGCGTATGTCCATAGGAAGAGCCACTACATGTAAAATATTGTATACACACATGCACAAACCCAAGCCTGAGAGAGCACATTCTAAGATGTTAACAGAGTATCTGTGACAGGTAACAGGGGCTTTCCATTTCTACACCTCTGAAATATCTGAACATTTATAGCCAGCACGTATTGCTTTTTCAATCTTACACTATTCTTAATTTAAGCGCACACCTCCCCCCGGGGAGCTAGTTGAGCATGTCCTTCCACACCCACATGCTTATGCCATCATGTTAAAACACAAATTTGCTATCACAGATGCACACTGTAACATTTGCCTAAAGACCTCCTCATCAGCATCAGCCCTAACCCCCATCCCCCAGCACAGCCCCCGCAGCCCCTCCAGCTGTACCCAGAGCTGAAACTCAATCCTCTGCTGCGGCTTGCCTCTTTTGTGCAACCAGATGCAGTACCCATTCCAGCCCCTCTCGGTTCTCAGCTTGCAAGCTCCTGCCTCCTCTAGGAGCTGCGTTCTGAAAGGCTCTTTGTTGCCAGGCAGAATGCTTTCTGGGGCAGTCTGAAAAACACTCTCTGCAGACATTTCCTTCTGCTCTCAGGAGGCTCTTCTCCATAGAAGCTGAAGAAAGAAAGGGAACTTCACCAGTGCCCCTTACCCCTCCACCGCCCTGCACCATTCTGCCTGAATCTACTGCCTCCTCCCAAACTCAAGCTATCAATTCGTTCATCTACAGAGGGATGGAACAAGGTGGTGCCAGCAGCCGTGGTGAGGAGTTGCCTGGTAATGCACCTCCTGTCTCTCAGTCAAGGCCTTTAATATGAGTTTCCAGGGTCTGAAATGATTTTGTTTTCACAGCAAAAGCACAGGGTTTGGGGGTGGGGGGACTTGTAGCAGGGCAGAGGTGATATGTGTCTTCAATCCTAGCACTTGGAAAATAGAGGCAGGAAGGTTGGTAGCACAAGGCCCGTCTGGGCTACAAGAGATTCTGTCTCAAGATAACAGAACTAAATAAATGGGCTTTGCATCTGCCTTAATACATGTCTGAGCAACAGTGGGTACTGGCCATAGGTCCTTCAGCCTCAGGTTTTATGTTTTGAGAGCCTCCGCTTCTTACAACAGAAAAAGGCAGGACTCAGGTTCAGTGTGAGGCTCGAGGTGACTGCGCTTAGCAGGTGCTTGCTGCTCTCAGGAATGCCATCATTGTCATCAGATACGCAGCCACAGAGCCTTCCCTGACAGCAGTTACGGTCTGGAATGGGAGACAGGCAGAGTCTCTGTGTAAAAGGCACTATTTGGAAGCTAAGATCCAGTCAATGATTAAGAGATCATTTACAGCTTAATAGAAAAGGTTAGAAGAGGTGATCCAACCAGCCCAGCTCCTCATGCTGGCACCCCTATTCCCAGGAGCCTCTTCCCAATCTCCAAAACCTACCCCTAAGCAAGAGGTCTAAATGAGCCCCAGCCCCACCAGCATCTTCCACAGCAAACAGCCAGGGCCTCGCTGGTCCTGAAGTCCAGGTCTGCTGGCTGAACGTGTAAGTTACCATCATCCTTGTGTTCCTTGTTCTTGTTCCTCCTCCCCAGACTGAAGTCTTTCCCCCTGGGAATCCCTGGCCCCACCTCCCTTGTGCTGTGTTCTGTCCACCTGCTAGACATATGTGCCTTCACCAGCACAGCTGACCCCTCACCTGCCTGCATCCAGCTCCTCGAAAGTTGAGCATCCTTGAGACCCATACACCTTTTCCATGGAGCTTTGTCCCCCATCTACTTCATCTATGCCTTTTCCTGCCCCTGTCATTAGATACTCTGGTGCTTCAGAAAAGGCAAGAGTGAGTGGAGGATGGAGTGCTCAGAGGAAGTGCTCATCTGTAAACAGGGTTAACTGCAGGCGAAGCTGGTACATTAGTAGTCTTCCACTTATAAGGGCATCGAAGGGCAGGAGTTGAGAAGTTTTGATGCATGAGATAAGAGTAAAGAATAGAAATGGGGCCGGGAGAGATGCCCCAGCAGCTAAGAGCACTGGCTGCCCTTCCAGAGGACCCAAGCCCAATTCCCAGCACCCATGTGGTAGCTCACAACCACCTGTAACTCCAACCTCTAGGGATCTGATACCCTTTTCTGGTCTCTGAAGGCACCAGGCATTCACATGCTATACAGACATATGAGTAGATAAAGCATGTATACAAATAAAATAAATAAATAAACAATTTTTAAAAAGAAGCAAAGAAACAGACTGAAAGAGCTTGAGTACGGGCTGGCAAGATAATTCAGTGGGTAAAGGTGCTTGCAACCAAACTCAATAACCCAAGTTCAGTCCCTGAGACACACATGGAAGAAGGAAAGGAAAGACTCAACTCCCAAAGAGATCTTCTGATTCACACACCTTCTGGGGGGTGGGGGGGGGGAAGAGGTTAGGCTTTAACTTGATCCCTTCTAAAAGGCTCCCCAGAAGGACTAGATAGAGGGGAAGGCAGTAAGCAGATAGTACTGTGCCTCGTTGGCTGATACCCCTAATCTCCACTGACTGCCAAACAGTCGATTCAGCATTCCCCAACTACACTGCCCTTTTCAAACTCTGGGCCAGTTACAAATAAACACCAGGTCCCACTTGACCCAGGATGTGCTCTACCATTCCCACTACCTCAGAGAATACCAAGATCTCAAAACCATAGCCTCTGGACTTAGAGTCTCCCATCTTTGCTCCATTCTTCTTGCCTTCAAAGCCTAGTTTAAAAGGTTCCTCCAAGGGAGCCTGGCCTACCTCTCCCAGAGACAGTCTGCCTTCTTTCCTCACCTGTGGGCTCAATGCCCTAAGTCCTCCTCTCTTACTTTTACTTTTTATACTGCCCTGTGATGGTTTTCCTGAGGTTGGTTATCACACACATACACACACACACACACACACACACACACACAGAGACAGAGACAGAGAGACGGAGACAGAGACAGAGAGAGACAGAGACAGAGAGACAGAGAGAAGGGGTAGGGGAGGGAGAAGATGGAGAGAACACAAAATCTATGATTATGCAAGTTCCTAATAGAAAATGATGCATATTTTCATAAAAACTATACACTTAACCCTACTACCGACTTCCAGTCTCCTCTAGATTATTTATATCAAATACATGTAACTAGGAAGCCAGCAGTAATTGTATTGTTTGTTCTGTTTAGGGAATGCTGACGAGGAAATACAGTCTGTCTTTGTCCAATATGGACAGTTGGCTTTTTGTTTTGTTTTGTTTCGTTTCGTTTCCAAATATTTTTGAACGAAGGTCAATTGAATCTGTAAGTCTAGGGGAGGGCCAACTACAAGAAGAATGTGTCTTCCTTGCTAAGCTGGCAATGCCTACAGCAGAGACGCTGTGCCATTCCTTCTACAATGGCACTGGGGACACTCCATAAGTACTTGCTGGCCATATTCCTAACACCACCTTGTGCTAAAGGTACCCCTTGGGCAGAGCTATCTCCTTCAAGCTAAATGGCCACCATCTTTATGAGGTCATCTGTGCCTATGGGTTAGAGATCTTCAGCATCTGCCTTGTAGACTGTTGGCATTCCCTTCGAGGAGGAGGGCTGGGGAGGATCACTGGCCCCTCACCTGATAGTCCATCTGCTTTTTCCAGTTAATTGCCTGCAACTTTGTGCTACTTTCGTGTAGCCTTGGGGTCTAGGGAAGGTGCTAGAGGATATAGGTTGGGGAAGACCAAGAATGAAAAAGGTTACATTTGTGTGACTATGTGGAAGTCATCATCTATGCAGCTGCTCCAGGGTCAACCACACTCCTGACATAATAACCTTCCATCCATGTTCTTCTCTGTAAGTGAGTCTAATAAACCCATTGGTTCCTCAGGGTGATCTGTGGTGGAACAGTGCTTTGGTTTGCTGGTAGGACCTTAGGAGAAGGGGGTAGATACAGTTACATCTCCCCCAGGGTAGGAATTTTGGCAACCACACTAAGTATAAAACCACATTTATGCCTCATATAAATCACCAACCAAGATTACTTACCCATTTTACAGATACGAACTCAACAAATAGTAAGACAAAAGAACAAAGCAAGCCAAACTCAAACCCATGGATGCCCTTCTGGCCCTGGGAATAATCATTGTGCACCCTTGGGTGGCCTGGATAGACGTTTTATTTGCAGTTATTGAAATCTACTCAATTTGGGTCAGTCCAATCAATAAGCTCCATTTGAATAAATACTGGGGGCAGTGTGTTCTACAGAGGAGCGGCTTGATATTTTGACAGCCCCAGGGCAAGGTCAATTAGCCTATCCCATAGCCATTGAATGCTACACTCTCCCTGTATCTTATTTTTCCTTTGGCAGAGAGTTTTCACGGCGATCTTTCTGATCATAGAGGTGGGTAGATTAGCTGAGGGAAAGGCTAGGGCTAGGGGAGGATTTAATCACCATTCGTTTCCATAATTGAGGGTGGATGAACGGTAATTAAGGGGGAACCACACCAACACAGGCACAAACCCTGTGCTAAGTGCCTAGTGTTCATCCTCTCTGTGTGTCACCTTCCTGTCATTCTTTGGAGCCAGGGCAGCCTCTACCACCCTCCTCATCACCAACACAGTGGCTTTCCCCACCTGCTCCTCCTCCCTCTCCACAGCAGCTCCAGAATCTCTTTCCCACCACCATCTCTCAGACCCTGCCCTCAATATCCTAAACTACTGCCCCTTCCTCTTTGTTGATAGAGTATATCCCGTCACTTTTTTCCCCCCAAAAATCACTTTGATCTATTAGGCCCTCTCTTGAGCTTCCTCTTGTCTCCTGATTGTGTACTCCCCAGGTGACTTCATGCAAACCACATAAGATGTGTCTTATATGATCAACGCATCCTTGGAGCACCTTCAGATCTCAAAAGCCATCAAATACAGAAACAGAACTCAGGTCCACAGCCAAACCTCGCACTCACCCAGCGCACAACCCACATCCTATGGAGGCAACAGACTTGGGACTCTGGCCTGGATTTCTTCCTGTAGCCATCCCATGTCAGAAGGAAGTAGAGAAAGGAAAGAAGGTATCCTATACATACACATAACTGCTTATAACAAACAAGAGCAGCTGAGTGTCGAGGCGCACACCTGTGATCCAGGTAACAAGGGAGGTGGAAGAAGAACAGAAATTCAAGGTCATTCTCGGAATATAACTAGCAGGAGGCTAGCCCAGGATTCATGAGACCTTTTCAAAACAAAACAAAAGACAGCAAGCATCAGCCTACACGTGTGTACGGTTTCCTACATGTGTGTTATACCTCAATGACAGTGACAAAGCACATACAGCTTGGATTAACAGCACTAAACAACTGTAGCAGAGCAGAGAAATAAAAATGTTAATTCACTTTTCTGGTCCTAATAACATCCTAGGGAAGCCTGCACAAGGGAACTGTCGGGATTATGAGCAGGTAATTGTCTCCATTTGTGATGATATACAATCATCCATCTTCAAAAAGCCTGGCAGAGTGGCAGGCCCAAAGGGAGGGGTATGAAAGATAATCTGAGCTACCTTTTCCTTAATCAAAGGAAGAAACTAAGAGAAAGAGCCTGGCTCAGCCCAGCACCCTCTGCTCCTCCTCCTCTACCTTTTCATGCAGTCTAGTGTGGACAAAAGGTGAGGTGCCTGAGGCCACAGGGGTTGCAGGAGCTCAGGCATCTTCCCATGGTTCCTGGGTAGCCTAACAAGGCCAGTTACAGCACAGCACATTTTCCTCCCTTTGATGTATGATCGCTTAATTCCTCCTTGATTGCTTTTCAAAAGCAATGTAAATTAATGCAAGCCCACACTGGGAGCCCACAAAGGGCAAGGCTCTCTGTGAATCATTAGTGCATGATAATAAATGCAAATAGAGAAAGATGCAAAAATGGCCTCAAAGCTAGAACTTTCTTATCCTGGGTCACTGTCTTCTCACTGGGGGATTCTCTCTGCACCCCTGAAGCATGACAGGAGAAGGGAAGCCAGACGCTGACAGAGATTCAAGTGGCTGCTATGGAGGTTGTGATGATTAGGCACTGTCTACTTGACAGGATTTAGAATCACCATGGAAACACATTGTGGGTGTGTCTGTGAAGATGAGCCATCATCTATTGGGCTGGGCTCCCAGAATGAATTAAAAGGAGGAAGCCGACTGAACACCTGTATTCATCTCTCTGCTTCTGGACTATAGATGCAATATGACCAACTTGCCTTTCAATCCTGATGCGGTGCCTTCCAACCATAATGGTTTGTACCCTGGCATTGGAGCCGACATAAACCTACCCTCCCTCCCTTCCTCCCTCCCTCCCTCCCTCCCTTCCTTCCCTCCTTCCCTCCTTCCTTGCTTTTTGGTATTTTTTTCCTCTAGTATTCTGTCACAGCAACACAACTTGTCTAGATGTGTGCCACTTAAAGAACATATTGTCATATTCAAGGACCCACTATGTCCCATTTGCCCAGGATTTTTCCCTATCAACCTTAGCTCTGCCAATCTTGTTGACTTTCTCTTCTTGGACCTTGGAGGTTTGAGCATGCTGTCTCACCTCTTATACCACAAAAGGTTTTAGTGCTGAAAACCTTTAGTCCTCACTGTGGCAGGGATTGAGGAGCTTTAGAAGGTAGGGTCTACAGTGTAGGGGAATGCCAGGGCCAGAAAGTGGGAGAGGGCGGGGTGGCAGACATGGGGAGGGGGGAGGCAACAGGGGTTTGTTTTTGTTTGTTTTTTTGTTTTTTGGAGGGGAAACTGGGAAAGGAGAAATTCGCATGTAAATAAAGAAAATATCTAAAATAAAAACAAAAAAAAATAAAAAATAAAAAAAATAAAAAAAATAAAAAAAAAGAAGGTAGGGTCTAGTGAGTGGGAGGTTCTATGTAATTAGGAACATACTCTCAGAAGGGGTTAATACAGTTCTCAGAGGACCCTGAATTAAGCTCTCCCAACAGCCCAACAGTAAATTGTTTGTGTGTGTGTGTGGTTTTTTTGGGGGGGTGGGGAAGGGTGGTGAGGTGGAGGTTTCAAGACAGGGTTTCTCTATATAGCCCTGGCTGTCCTGGAACTCACTCTGTAGACCAGGCTGGCCTCGAACTCAGAAATCCACCTACCTCTTCCTCCCAATTGCTGGGATTAAAGGCGTGGTGTAAGTTATTTTTAAAAAGTACCCATTGCTTTACTCTGGTGTTCTGTGTGGTAATGTGACTCCGCCTCCTGTACCCACTCCTGTCATTGTGGTGCCATTCACCATGAAGATATCACCATACCCAAACTGATCCTATAGTACATCCTATAGAGCTCTGTCCTCGATATGCCCTTTTTTGTGTGTAGGTACCCAGCCTGGTAACATTTTTTTGTTGTTGTTGTTATGGTGATAGAAACCAGATTAGAACAGACCTAGCTGATCTCCCTTTGTCTAGAGTGCCCCCCTCCTCTCTCTCTCCACCTGACCTGATCACATCCTATACCTCTTTCATAACTTTCTGAAGCCCCTTGAAAGGCTTCTGGATACCTCAACCCTTCAGAGGAGTCTCCTGCTACGTTAGTGTGTGCAACAGAAACTGCTAGAGCACACCACTGTTTGCATTTTTTTTTTTTTTTACACAACTGGACTGCATTTCCCAGCCTTCTTTGCAGTTAGATGTAGTCATGTGCCTGAGTCCTGGCCAATGACACTTAAAGCAGGAGGCAGTGTCACTTCTAGGCCTAGCACACATAGGAAGATGTTATCCTTTCTTTTTTCCATCCACAGCTGAATGGAAATTCCTCCGGCTTTGAAGTACACGTCAGCCACAAACTGAAAGAAGCCTGGGTCTCTAAATGGCAATATGGAACTGATTCTCCCCTCCCAGTCCCCACCACCAATTTAAAATGAGTTTGCAATAAACTTTTTGTTGTTTATTTATCAAGATTTTAATATTGATTTGTTATAGCATATATTTTACATATTTTAATGCACAACAGGAATCAGATTTTTTTTTTCATCTGTCAATCTTGATTTATAGCAATAGCTGCCATGTTGGAGATTGTTAGGTAGCAACTGGGCTATCAACAAAGACTGTTATGATTGATTAGTTATATATCTGCCAGAGGCAAAATTTAAACTAAAAATAAAACTTTAAAAGAAGAGGAAGAGAAAGAGGAGAAGAAGGAGGAGGAAGTGAAGGAGAGCCAGGTATGTTGGTATGTTGAGGCTGGCCCAGATTCCAGGAGACCTTGGCTCAAACTCTATGAATACCTGAGGCTGCTCTTGAACTTCTGATCCTCCTGTCTCTACCTCCTGAGTGCTGGGATTACAGGCATATATCACAATTCCTATTTTGTTTCAACCTTCAGTGAGTTCCTGGAGAGAAGTTTATCTGGGTTAGTAGGACATGAGTGACAAGGTCTAGACAGGTAACATCTTTCACTGCTCCTCATCTCAGATCTATCCACTCCATCAGCTGCCCGTCTCTGACCTATCCACTCCACCAGTTCACTCTGACCAAGCTAAGGTGAAAGGGGAGAAGCTGACTTATCCCAGACACATTTCTGGAAACCCTAGGGTTCATACCCAGACCTCCCAGCACCCCACACACTTCTGCAGTCTAGAGTTTAAGACAGCAGCTAGGTCCAACAGAACAATCATAATCCCCATAACTATTTCTAAACGTTTACATATCACTAAAGTGCACACCTTTAGTCTTAGCACTCAAGAGACAGAGGAAGGCAGATCTCTGAGAGGCCAAGGCCTGGTCTATAGAGCAAGTTCCAGGGCAGCCAGGGCTACACAGAGAAACCCTGTCTTGAAATACCACATCACCCCCTATTCCAAAAATAAATAAATAAATAAATAAATAAATAAATAAATAAATAAATAAAACAGAACTGGACTTGGAAGCGTCCTAAACCTAATAGAAGGGTCTGGAAATTTTGCCAATACAAAGTCATATTGAACAAAATGCCCCATGGGGCTTGGTGATTTCCTCAACACCACTGAAGGCTGCAGAATGAGGAATAAAATGTCCTAGTAACCATAACAGGAAGTGGCACTAAGGAGAGGAGGGCCTGGGAAACCAAACAGATCATTGGGCAGGAAGTGGGTACAGGCTTCACTATGATGTCAGCTGAGACGAGCTGGTCTCCACAGGTCACATTCGCCCAGAAGGACAACTAGGGCATTATGGAATATCACAGGCTGGCTCCCCGCCCCAGGGCTTGCTGCTTCAGGAGAGAGAGGGGAGCCCATCCGTGTATTTATAGGCCCCTGGCTGGCACAAACCAAAGCCACCTGGGGCCACTTGACATCTGTGTTAGCGCACATTTCCCCGTGTTTTTGTTTGTTTCATTCGGCTTTAATCAGACTGCTATTTGGAACCTCAATTAGAGTTTCACACATAGCCACAGCCAAAATGACCAAGAATTTCAAAGACGCCTCAAGACCAAAACAAAACTTGAGACTAGAGGTTCAGCAAAGCTAGCCCCACTCTGGAACCAAAGGGAAGTCCTGAAACTTGTCTCATTTGGAGGTCAGGGTCTTGGGGACAGGGGAACACACCACTTCAAATTCCACTAGCCATCCTTCTATTCTACAACCTTAACCTAGAAAGCTGTTCTTTAGTCCTTGAGCAAAATCCTAAATTCCTTCAAGATCTAGTCCAAGACTCGGCATGTTTGGGAAGACTTTGTGAGGCTCAGACCCTCTCGGTGTCCACATCCCACAGGGGGGATGCCAATGGGTTTCTTACTTCCCCACATTCTGGTCTTCACCCCCGAGCCTACTCCACATATCCCTGGCAGACAGAAGTGGCACATGAGTGAAACTGCCCTGGTTCCCAGCCTCAGAGAGATTTAGGTGACATCAGGCAGGAAATGGGGGCAGAGGCAGGACCACACCCCATAGCCACTGTGACTGTAATGATTAGCACTGGGGAAATAGCTTGAAGTTGATTGAATGTGCTGTCCACATTCCTCCATCATGAGCAGGCTCTGCTTTTATAAGTACAAAACCAAACTTTCCTAACAGACCACACGTTCCCCAAATTAAACAAGTCCATGATGTATTCTACCACCTGGGAAGTAGACGTGCAACCTACTCACAGAACACCAAATGACCTGTTGAAGCAAGAGGCACTGACAGAGTGCTTTGAGCACACAGGAAGTGAAGAAATATGCCTGCAGGGGTCAGGAAAGGCTTCACAACTAGGGGTTGCTTCCCTGGGGACCTAGGGATGAATGAAAGTTCTTCCCTAGACTACCAGGGCAAGGTGGAAGAAGTCTGTTAGAATGCAAGCAAAATGGTATAGCTAGATGGCTAGGTGTTTGAGAGACCACTGGATGTGAGGCTGGCAAGCATGGAGAAGGAAGGAGTCAACCCACAGGCCTGAGTGGGTGTGGTCCTAAAACTCTGCACATTCCAAAGAAGGCAATGGATCTAGATCTGGACCTGAACCTGGGAAGCACTTCTGAGTCCTTGGAAGACTCAGTCTGCCCGAGTGTCTCTATCACTAGGGGTGTGGGTCATACCAGCCAGTTTGTACTAGCAATGTGCTTCATGGGGAAGGCCAACTCTTGTTTGCCTGGGGTCCCGGACTATGCTATGACGAGGAAGCTGAGGTCAGTTACATGAGTCACAAAACCCTCTGGGACTATCTATCTATCTCAAAAGAGAAATCACCTGGGTGCTGAGGCACATAGGTGTTTCTAAAGCTGAGACACCTTTCAGGGGACAGCCAATACTGTTGCTGGGTCACACCATGTGTGGGACCACACACAGGAAACATTCAAACCTTCATCCCTCTGAGACTTTGAGCTACGTACTTTTGTCCATGTCTGAAACCACAATACTAGACAGCTTTTTCTGAGTTCTGTGGGTCCTAGATAATCATCAAACACAAGGAGTAGTCTTAGAGGTCCCCACTCTGGAGGATCAGTCAGAGACAGCCTGCGAGATGAGTCCGAATTTACCCTACAGTTAGTTGGTATGGACCTGAAGGGGCCTAGCCCAGGGCTGTCATGTCCAAGTCAGATACACATTTTTGGAAGATTCTTCAGGCTATAGGTAGAAATGAGTGGATGGGAAGGAGAGGAGTAAAGCAGGGACCAGGGAGTAAAGACAAGGAGATTGATGAGCCAGTCCAGGTGAGAGCTGATAAGCCCTTCATACAGGCAGGAGCTGCAGAAGAGAGCCAAATTCAAGAGATAGCTAAAACATGCTACAAGGAGATGACCAGTCAGTCTGTGGGGAGTGAGACCAAGCCAGGGTGACACATGGATTTCTAGCCAAGACAACTGATGGATAATGGACCAAGTCTTGAAGTGAAGCTGAGGCTTAGGGGGTGGGAGGTGTCCTGCCTCCCAAGTCCAGCCTGATGTCTTTCAATTTGTTCATTTTGCACCCCACAGCCCAATAGAGTACTTCATTCTTTTTTTTTCCCCTCTTCTGGAAGACATCTCTCCAGTCCTCTGCCCTCAGTGGTCACCAACATCATTTGTTCTCCCTTAAAAGCCCCAGAAAAGGAGCACTTGGCCAGTCTCCCTGACCTTGATTTCCTTGCTGGCAGAATCACAAGAAAGACATTAGTAGCTTTGTGAAATGGGAGAGGGGGAGTGAGGATGTAGCTGGGTTCAGTGATAAAGGCAAAAGAAACTACAAACATATAAGCAGATTCAGACATCAAGATGGGGATGTGGGTGTGGCTCCAGGCAGGAGTCACTGTGATCCCAGGGATCTTAAAGTATCTATACTAAATAGTGACAAAGAAGGACTCTCTGGTCTGTGTAGAAACTGTCCACTTGCCTAGGGCTTCGTGGCACCCTCAGAATTCCCAGCAAGGACTCAATATGAGCTGTGCTCCCTCCAGACATCACAGAGTGCCACTCTTTCTGGATTAAGTTGCTCTAACTTGTCAACAAGCCCAAAGATGAACCCCATGTTCCTGTCATTGCTGGGATGGCTCCAACAGTCCCCACGAGCGACCAACACTGAGGTCTGTTAGAGGCAACCCTAGGGACTGTTCATTTCTGGCCTTGTTTGCTTCTCTGTCTCATCCCATCTGCACCACAAACAACACACTAAATGCATAGTTAGTTAGCTATGGTTCTCTGGACCTTTCTCCTTTCTTTGCTTACTCTACAGTGACAAGGCTACAAAGGGAAAGACACCCTAGTCTCCCCAAAGGTCAAGAAGGAGAAAGGCAGAATGGGACCCACCAGCCTCTGGATCTCAAGTGGAAACCTTAATGAGAAAAGAGCCTCTGTATCTTATTCAAAGGACAGTAGGGTAGACAGTTGAAAATAGAGGCTCTGAAATGGAGACAAGGCCTGGGATCCAAACAGGCAATGTAGCTGCGGGACCAGGCAAACCGCTATGCATTTCTGAGCCTCGGATTTCTCATCTGTACAACATGAAGCAAAGCCTGCTCCTTGAGTAGACACATGGATCCAATGAGCTGAAGTCTAAAACACTGCAGGCTCAGTAAATACCATCTGTTTTTACCATTGGCTCACTAAGCCTGAAGATCTGAGAAGAGACCTCTGAGCTTCAAGGTCTACAGGTCCCACAGGGAGACATGCTCTGTGCATGTATCTCTCACTCATGCTGAACGGCTAAGAGCACATAGTCTGAGCCAAGCACAATTGGAAACCTCTAGGGGGTTCTGTGATCCCCATTCTCAAAGTGTGAGTTCACAGCCTGGAGAAAAAGATTTGGACAGAAGGCTAACACTTCCCTCTACAACCACCATGTGCCATTTTGTCCACATTCTGTTTTGAGGCACCCCAGTCTTTTTGTTTTAATGAGTTTCCATGGGGGAAAAAATAAAACAAGATAATGGAATAAAATCCCTTAGCCCAGGGTTCTGGTCTGGACTTGGTCATTGCTTGGCTGATGCCCTGAGAACTACTCTACATCTCCATCTCAGCCCTCCAGGGTTTTCTGCAAGGATGCTCTTCAATAGAAGACACGTACCAAGGACCCACAGCAGACTCTACCTTTAAGAACCCCATCCTGAAATACTTGGGCAGAATGACTTTCAGAGAGATGGCAGAAAAGACCCCCATGACTTTGCATGGATAATGGGATGGCTCTCAAGAAGCCAGTCTCCCAAGACTGGGTGGGCTTAGAACTGGAAAAGAAAGACAAAAGGATACTCCAAGAGGATGGAAGCAGATTAATCCAAATCAAACCAAAAACCATGCATTTGATGGATCCATCTGCCATATAAGACAGGACTTCCTAGAAACAAGGCAGGAACCATGAGCTATCCATGAAGGTATCACCAAAGTAGGAAGAGGGGACTTCCCTCTACACTGTGACGAGGAAAGTAGATTATGGTGGCACCCTGGGAAAGATGGAATAGACCTTTAAATATTGGCACTTGGCAAGTAGAGGCTGGAAGATCATAAGATCCAAGACAGCCTGGGCTACATAATAAGACACCATCTCAAAAAGACTTATTTATAGCCGGGTAGTGGTGGGGCACGCCTTTAATCCCAGCACTTGGGAGGCAGAGGCAGGAGGATTTCTGAGTTTGAGGCC
>NW_022196903.1:106058819-106075218 GCF_008632895.1 Mastomys coucha
TATATATATATATATATATATAATGTGTATACAATGTATATATGCCTGGTACCCGTGAAGGCCAGAAGAGAACTCTGGTTCTCATGGAACAGATCCATCACCATCATGATGCTTTTATCATAATGATACTTAAGTTTCTAAGCATCATTAGGTGCTTGGGAACTAAACCCTGATCTTCTTTAAGAGCAACAAGTACTCAAAGTCATATCTTCTTTCACAAGGTCTCAAATAACCTGGGCTAGTCAGGAACTCAGTTTGTAGCCAAAGTTGACCTTGAACTTCTGGTTCTCCTGCCTTCACCTCCCAAGTGTCGTAACTACCTCCATGCTCAGCTCCTTTAAAATATATATATACACACACACACATATATGTGTGTATATGTATGTATGTATTATGTATGTACGTATGTATGTATTATGTATTATGTATGGGTTTTTTTTGACAAGGTCATTTGTACTTGAAGCATCATCTATCCCGAAAGCCTGGGCCTCAAAGGCCCTTTGTAGATTTCTTAGTGCAGTGATAAGTGTGAGTTTTGAGACAGAGAAAGGGTTGATATGATTTATTTTCTTACTGTGTTGCCTTTGCTTTTACTCTTTTTTAGGTGGCTGGTTATCTGGTTGGCTGGTTATCTGGTTGGCTGGTTGGTTGGTTGGTTTTAAATGTTTTAGCTGCAGAAAATATACGTCAGGAACAATCCTTTCTTTGGTACTTTTCCAGAGGCCTTAAACTGCAGCATGAAGTCTATATATTCTTCTAGAATGATGGGTCGAGAGGGAGTCCATTTAAAGACTAGCAGATAGGAGAAAGTGCAGGTGATACAGACCCATGAAAGTTCAAAGGAAAGACACAGAAGGCTTTAGTTTTGAAAGCTAGCACTATACTCTTAGTCTTAAGATGGCCCCACAGCCCAGAGAAAGAGAGAGCCGCTAAAGGTCATGAACCAATTACAGAAATGAGATTAGAACTCGGGTCTTGCCATTCCTGGCTGTACTCTTCCACTCTGGCCTTGCTTCCTCCTTAGGGCGGAAGAGAAACAGTGTTCTCTAGGACACACGCTTGCCCTCTCTGAAAGGCACACAGCAGAGAACCCACCAGGCTCCTTTTTCACCGGAATCAGAAAAGGCTGCCTTTCCTTTTCCATCAACCTCAGAGCCGCTCTCTGGAAAAGAAGGATTCAGATGTCAGGAAGTGCTGGCCTGGAGAGCACACGAATCCTGCAGAAATCTGTCACTCCTGAACTCATCATCCTGCTAACATCACTTATCAGTGCCAGGAAGGAAAGGGGAGTTGGCATTTTGATGCCAGCATCAGCCTCTAGCTATTGCACGGGCCTTGTCAAAGGAGTAGCCTGTTTTCCAAGGAAAGGTCGACAGCCAAACAGGTTCAGAACTTGTGAGAGCAGCCTGGGCCTTATCATCATGCTGAGATTATAAACCAGGAGACTGGCTTGGATGCTAGGTGGATATGGGATCCCAGACATCCTTCTTAGACTTTCAAAGCCTCTGAATACCCACTTTCAAATAGAGACAATAGTTCCCAGTAGCTCCAATATTTCCATAACCACCAAATACTGTGTATAACAATATTTTGATTCTTGGAGTAGGCCACACACATACAGAATATGTACATAATGTATAAAGAGAAAGGATTATTACTGCTTTTTAGAATTAAGCCACATAGTTGTTAAAAAGCTGAAAGAGGCTTCCTTACTGATGTGGACCCCTTCAGGTGAACTCTAAGAGGGAGCTTGTGTGCATAGGATACGAATGTGAATCCTTTTTTAAAAATGACCTGTGAGCCGAGCAGTGGTGGTGCATGCCTTTAATCCTAGCACTTGGGAGGCAGAGGCAGGTGGATTTCTGAGTTTGAGGATAGCCTGGTCTACAGAGTGAGTTCCAGGACAGCCAGGGCTACACAGAGAAACCCTATCTCCAAAAAAAAAAAAAAAAATGACCTGTGAAATCAGCCAACACAGAGAGAATCTGACTCTTCAGTGTAGACCAAAGAGCATTCTGGACATGGAACCCCCTCTCCTGAAGACCCTGATCTCATCACTGCTTTCTGTGGAGTTGTCCATTGCTCCACAGATGCTGGGGACTGCCCTCCTCCATCTTTCAGGCCCGGTGAGCATTAGACTGATCACTGCACTTGTTCCAGGAGCAAAACTTTGCATGGCAACACCTTATCACTCACTGTTCACCATGTGCTGGCGTTTTCAATGGTTAACTTACTGTAACAGTCTTCCTGGCCTTCGCCGTTTATGTCAATCAATATTTAGTTATCTTCCTTTTCATCTGTAGTCTATTCTTTTGATTCCCACACACAGCAAAAAGGAGGATGGAAGTAATAAGTAGAGGGTAGCTCCCTCCCTCTCTTCAAACAAGACGCCCCTAAGAAACCTCAAGGCCCATTTCCAGGACATGTGACACACCATGTCCAGCCACCTATCCTCTTGTTCTGTCTTAGAACTCCATTTGCGAACAGGAAGCTGCACCGTTTCTCACTCTGTACTGTGAGCCCTGCCTGTCATGTAGCTGCATTCAATGTGGCTAATGGTGAGCTCCAGGGAAGACCAGTCTATCCCAGTGTTGTCTCCAGCACAAGAAAGTACAAACTGTGTACAGACAAAATCCACCCATGCAAGGAGAGGCCACAAAGCAAGAGGCTGGGGCCTTTCTCTTTGCTCTGAAGAATATGCACATGTCACCAAGCAAGGATAAACATTCACACGTAGAGCTGGAGAAACAGGCCAGTACTGACACATTTAAAAACTCAGCCAGTAGAAAGGTAAACAAAATGAGAGGCAGGAGGCAGGCAGGTGCGCTGTCCTCTTCATTCATAACGGGACATTTTCTGGTACTTCTCTAAGCAACAGCAAATTTCAGCAAAGAACCTTAACTAGAATCTGATACAGTTTCCTTGCTGTCCCCATCCAATCTCTGCCCCTCCCCTTCCCTTCCTAAGCCAGCTATCTCCCGTCCCCAGCACTTCTCATCTGCTAAAAGCCTGAAAGGTTTAATCTCCAAGAAGGATGCTCAAGGGCCCTGTTATCAGGGCTGCTTAATTCTGCATTTGCCACGGGCTTAATCATCTGCATCAGGTCCACACTCCCGTGACTCAGCCACTCACACTCAGCTTAAAGGAGCAGAGCGAGAGTGGCTGCCACTTCAGCAGCCCCTCACTCATCAGCACAAATGCAGCCCAGCAACGCTGGGGGCGGATGCAATTTTGTCTTGTTTGTCCATAACGCTAAGGTTCCAGACGACTGACTGGGTTTTTTAAATGTCATGACATTTCATCCCTCCACTGTCAATCAAATGATTTTCAATGGCCCATGTTTCTTTCTTTCTTTGTTTTGTGTCATGGTTATAATCGTCCTACCCCGAGCTGCCACATCACCTTCACAGACCTCATTCCTAACGGCTTCATCATAGTCCCCCCAAAATGGCTGCATCCATCCAACATGTGACTAGTCTCCTCAGCTGAACATCATTGCATACATTCTGTTTCTCTTTGCTTTTGTAAGGGACACATAGACTATGTATATATTAGTGAACATAACACCTACAATTTCCCAGTCCTGGGATGTGTCAAGCTGTCAGATAACTTCAATGTCCAGTGAGAAAAGCAGTTGTTCTGTGAGTATGTGTACCTCTGAGGCAGTGCAGCTGGAGCTTGGGGATAGCAAACTCTTCAATTATGGCTTATCACTCTCCAGACCCATGGTTCCAAGCACAGAGCCCACACAGCTTTAGATCCTGATCCATTCTTCAATGACACAGTGGTGGCTCTTCTAACCAGTCAGGTAGATACTCAATCTGTGTCAACCATTTGAGGATTCAATGACCAGCACCGCCAAGGCCTATGGCAGCTAAAGTATATGCCATAGAAAGGATACAGTGCATGGGGAGGAGCATCAGTTTGCATCTGTGAATAAACTCAAGCATTGTTTCACTGTGGACACAGCCATAGCCAACAAGCTGGGGCTACCGGTCACCCCTGAATCCATTAGAACTTGGAAGTATGGTTGCGATATGCCTTTGCCTCACAGCCAAGACCTCAGTGCCCTCCGTGGCCACCACCATGTAAGTGCTGCTGGCTAGGATGGCACTGGGAATTCTAGGAAAGGTTTTCCTAGAGGTTGCATGCTTAGTGCACGTGGCACAGCACTGCTGTGGGTGGTGCTGGAGATGCTGGTCCCGCTTCTACGTCTTTACCTGCCACTGCACACAGTGAATGAGTACCTTGCATGCCTATAGCAACTGTACAGGTATTGGGGGATGAGCCTCAGTATGTCAACATGGCTGCTGTTTGGCAGTAACCACTTACTACATGGATTTGGCCTGGACACTGTCTGCAGTGATGTGATTTTTGTGTGTGTTCTTTCTCAACTGCAGTACTAGGATGGGATCCCCAGCTCCTCAGCAGTCTCTCTAGCTCTACATGACTCTAGGATCCGTCACCTTCCTGCCCCTTCCTCAGACACTGGCTGACCTTCCACCTGATCTGGTGACTCCTCGGTCCCGGGTGGTACTGATTTCTCCACACATTAAAAATTTAATTTCCAGACGGGCAGTGGTGACATACACCTTTAATCCCAGCACTTGGGAGGCAGAGGCAGGCAGGCAGATTTCTGAGTTCGAGGCCAGCCTGGTCTACAGAGTGAGTTCCAGGACAGTCAGAGCTATACAGAGAAACCCTGTCAAAAAAAAAAAAAAAAGTCTAATTTCCTTGAGAATAAATTTTTTAAAAAAGCAGTATATGTTTATGGGCAACCATATGATATCTTGATACCTAGGTACAATGTAATATTCAATTCAGGATAAGCTTGTCTGTCTCAAACATTAGTCATTTCTTGGTAGTGAGAGCCTCTAAATCTTTCCAGCTATTTTTTTCTGAGATGTATGGTATGTTATCACTCATTATAGTTACCCTGCTGGACAAAGACCAGGGTTTAGATTTTTTAGGCATTAATTATTGCTTTTGAGAGCCTGTGGCTCAAATCTTGGCTCTGTGTCTTACTGACTTGTGAGACCTTAGGGAGAAGCAACAGTGTCCTCCAGCTCATAGCACAGAGGGCAGAAAGTTCCTTACGGGTTATGCAAACACTTATTTGTTGTTTCCTGACCCACTGGACCCCGTCTTAAAGGGACTCCAAACAATTGCTCCTGTCCACTGAAACCTTGACATCGGCACAGCTATTAAACAGAAAGCTAAAGACAAAACAACAGTATCATGTCAATGTCCTCAGGAAACAAGCAGCGTTTTCAAGGGGGCTTTAGGATAGGGTGCAACATCGTGCTGGCGATGGGTGGTAATCATTTTGAAAAGCCACTTAAAAGCAATCTGACAAGAGTAGAGGTGGACAGTATAGAAATTACATACATGGTTTGTGTGCTTAGGGGTGGGAGATCAACTGTCAGGAAGAAGTGAGACTACATCCCACACAGCTCTATGATCATTAGCTGTGGAAAGAAAATCTATGTGCCCTTTAAATATAAACAATGTGGGTTTTTTTTTTTAAGATAAAAAAGTTACATCACAGAAAGTAGATTTGCCTTATTTGAATAGACTTTATAAAGACCCTATACATGCTATGTGACATGGGACAAAGTTGTCAAGGATCCTTCTCTTCAGTCCATGAATGATTGGCACCTATGACGAGCTCTTCTGCTTAATCCTGAGATAAACAGAAAGATGAAGAAATGGCCCATTCTCCAAGATGCAACCCTGAACTAGCTGAATAGCATGTGGGGTCCAGCAATCAACACCATACTAAGATCAATGTCACACATGCTGAAGTCTGAAATCCATCAATACCAGTAACGGTGTGGCACTTCCCTAATGCGACCCAGGCCAAGTCAGTAGTCTAAGCTCACTGGCTATATAGGTGATTTGGTAAAATACAGCACAGGCCATGAAGTAGGTCCAATGTGAGCCTAGTGGTGTGCCCTTTAAGCCAAGTTCCAAGACCCCATTCTCTGCCCTTGATAGACAGCCAAGTCTTGTCCAGATGGATAGATTCCCTAATCTGGCATACACCATTTTGATGTCTGAAAATGGAGTTTCTAACAGGAAAGCTCAAAAACATCAGAGCAGCAGGAAGGACAATGACAGAAGCCAGCTGTGCCCCCACTCTTGCCCTCTTTCAACCACTGACTCTACCCCTCACAGACCACCCCCCCTCAGGCTGACAGACCCCCAAGATTCTGATCACACAAAGGGCTCCTCTGAACCCATCGGTGATGGAGCCCATGTTGATGCTCAGGTGACAGTAAAACCTCGAAGCCAAGACAGATGTTCAACCAAATGAAACAGTTCTAGGAGAAAATGAAAGCTTGCCCACTATGACATCTGCTGTTCATTAACCTCCTAAGCAGAACTACAGCGGAGCCATCTGCTGGAACAGATTCCAGAGGCAAAGCCTTCCCCACCCCTGGGTATCTCTGTAAGCTCCCAGAAAGGGCCTGGCCTTGAGCAGAAACAGAAAGAGAACAATTCCATTTGCTCGCAAAGCTCTCTGGCTCCTTCCAAAGTTGGGAGCTGCCAAGAGCATGGTCAGGAGACATCTCACAGAGATGCTGTCACAGAACTTGATGTTTCCTATATGAGGCAAGCAGCCTGACATCAAGGAAGAGCTTATTCCCCATCGAGTACATGTGACACTCGAGGAGACAAAATGACAATGAGAGGTGATGTTGGTCAAAGTGACTCCTTAAGTGGCTCACCTGACAAAGTCATGTTTTGTTCCTCATGGACCGGACAATGAAATAGGCTTTTTCAGAAGGATTTTGTCCCTCTATCTTCCCAGGTCTATGCCCTAGGGATTGCTACTTGCCTTTTACAAATGACAGAGCAGGGTTTCAAACTCAGATCTTCCAACTTCCTGAAAAAGCAGCTGGCTTCCTTCCCTGGTGTTTGTGCCACCAAAGCCACTGTCCTTGGTTTTGGAGGATGGGTGGGAAGGGTGGGCGGGACAGGCACAACAGAAGCTATTTGTGGGGCTCTGACAAAAGATTATGCATGGACGGGGCTCAATGCTTTTGATGCTTTTCAAGATGGCCAGACAGAGGTTTGAAATGTATCCATGGAAACAGCCATGGCTAGGCGCTGCAGCCAAATCAGTTCACCCCTGAGGCAGTTGTGATGAGAACCCTGGAAACCTCCTTGACAAGAGACTGGTGGCAGCTCCCACCTTATTGCTAGTCTCAGCCTTCCCTGTCCCCACAGCGGAACCACTTGAAGGCTCAGTCCCCTACTAAGGCATCAGCCAGAATAGACACAAGGGTTTCTAATGCTAAGCATTTCTCTCCCTCCAAGACCCCCAATTCTAGGGAGCCCAAAAAACCGTTAGGGTGGTCCCAGGATAATCTTTCTCTAGTCTGCTCTGCTCTGGCAGGATCAGGCCCTTAATCATGACCTCTTTTGTGGAGCAAGGCTTCCCCTAGCCCTCCAAACTCTAGTCTCCTTGTAACTCACCCATATGCTTCCTCCTGCATTCTAACCCAGCTGTCCCTAGCCCCTGGAAACATCATTTCCAAGAACATCTCATGGTAACACTGGGCCCAAATCTCCATGGAGCCTACAGCCCATGCACATGGCCCCTCACAGTCTGGCCTCTACTGATCTTTCTGGTGAGAGCTCATCCCCCACTCAGGGCAGGAGTATCAAGCCTCCATGGGGGAGAATACTGGATGGCTCTCAGCTGAGCCTTTCTCCAGAGAACTACTGACCTAGGCAGAAAGGGCACCTTTCTGGAGACATGTTGACTGATAAGTACAGAGCTGAGCCACATCTATCCATGCAGATCAACTCTGACAGCCATACCCATCTCAGCTACCCCTGGGAGTGAGGCTTCCAGCGGACTATCAGAGTCCAGTCTCTTCCTTTGTCCAGTCTTTACCGCCTTCCTTCTTGTGCAGATTTTCAGTGTGAGGGAAAGCCGTGGACTTTCCCAGAAGTCTCAGACTCACAGACTGGGTCCCAGAGAGCTCGATGCAACAAAAATAATGTGTTCATTAAACTTGAGGGTACCAGAGCCCAAGATCCTCCTAGCCACGTCTCCCCCTATAACCAAAATAATCACCTATACTCCCAGGCTCAGGAGTGCTAGTTCTGAATTGGAATGTAATACTAATTGTGCCACAGACATGCTGGCACATTTACTTAACCTGTCTGAAGCAGTTTCTTAGCTATAAATTGATCACTGAGTACTGGAATGCTTATCCTGGCAGCCCACAGCAACTTAAATTATATCACGCATTTACCTTTTACTAAAAGCTTGCACTCCAGCCTAGACGTCACTGCCTCCCAGAAGCCGTCAGCAGCACTAAAGCTAGAACAGATGAACTTCAGTTTGCGTTCCTGCAGTGCCTGCCCATACCTCACCGTAGCTCTTATGCGCTCCATTTTAACAATCTGATTTTTGCCAAGGAGTTTCAGAGTGGCTGTGCACTTGGCGTCCCTCTGTGCCAAGATCAGGGCCTGGCACATGCTGGTACTTCAAAAGTATCTGGAGGGTCTGGAGAGAAGGCTAGGCAGACAAAGCCCTTGCCTCACAAGCATGAGGACTAGAACCCGGACCCTCAGAACCCCAGTACCTGCCTGATGGGTATAGAGGCGTGTCTTCTGGCAATCAGAAGACAGAAACAATGGATCAAGAGAGCAAGCTGGCTAACTAGACTAGTCATATCGACAAGCTCTGGGTTCAATTGAGAGACCTCAGTAAACATGGTGGAGAGTGATTGAGGAACAGCCCTGATGTCGGCCTTGGGTGTCTACACACACATGAGCATATGTACCCACATATGCAAACCAGGATAAGCATACACACCACACAGAGAGGCACATGTGAAAATATATAGACATGATAATGTGCTTATTAAGTAATGAAGTTAGAGAACCCTGGAATAGACAGCCCTCTACAAACGGTTTCCACAGGTCAAGATTCCATTTGACTTTCATGGCAACCTTGTACCCTTCCTGCAGATGAAGATACAAAGAGCATATTTGGATGGAGCCAGATATGCACAGGGTTCCTTCCCTTCCCTTCCCTTCCCTTCCCTTCCCTTCCCTTCCCTTCCCTTCCCTTCCCTTCCCTTCTTCCCTTCCCTTCCCTTCCCTTCCCTTCCCTTCTTCCCTTCCCTTCCCTTCCCCCATCTCCCACCAAACCCTTGAGAAGAGGACGAGACAAAGTTTGTCCCCACTGCCACCTGGTCCCCTCCTGTTTCTGTGACTGCCTTATTTGCAGATCACACCCTAGTAATGAATGAGTGACGACAGGAAAAACATGGGAGAACTGGAATTTGGAAGGCGCTTAAACCTCAAGTCCGAAGACTTCATGAGTCAAAATCCCAGCCAACAGGGTCCTGTGACATTCAACAAAGCTGGAAGAGGCAGAGAGCATAATGAAAAAGCCAGAGGCACAAAATCCTGGAGCTCTGGGTTGAGCATTAACAGGCAGCCTCCACAGCACTGGGGGAGGGGAGCGGTCAGCTCCTTTCCCCTAGTTTATAAACCCACACCTCCCATCATGGCTGCCACCCAGCTCCCTCCTGGGTTTTAACTAGATGTGTTTTGTCATCTGGTGTCTTCAGCTCTGAACTTATCTCTGTTTTCTGTGTTGAACACTGGCTGTCTCCACTCCCTGAATACCCTATCAGTCAGGAGATAAAACGGGGGAGGTGAGGGGGCCAGCACACAAAAGCCCTTTTCCAGCTTCAAAATACAAAATCTTCTCTCTTCTGCTCCATGGGGGTGGGGGTAGAGGGGGACAATTCTACACCCAAATGTGGTACCAAGCAGATTTAACCTCTCTAAGGTCTTTTTTTTTTTAAGTGCTAATCGAATGCATGATTTTTTTCCCCCTAAAGAAACTGTGATAATACAATTAGTGATACACAGAGACCTAAAGCTGGGAAAGGCTGGTCCTCCCCACCCCCAGCCTCAGCAGCCATAGGAGTGAGGCTTTGAAATGAAGAAATCTATTGTCCCTGGGAAGCTAAATCACAAATCCCAGCAGAGTGGGGATGCTGGGAACCTCCCTTGGTGGAGGTAACCAAGGGCTGCACAGTACAGCGCTTTAGAGGCAGCCCTGCCCAGGCCTATTTGTGACTTGTTTAAGCTTCCACCAGCCATAAATATTGATCCCCATGTAGGATGTAGGGACTTAGCCGTGCAAATGGCGATGTGTGGAACTGAACAGGACGACGTGTAGGACTGAACAGCTGGAAAAGTCTCTCCTTTCAGACCCCAGAGTGGGGAAGGAACATCCGGAGTGTAGCTGACTCTCATCCGAAGATGTGGATGGAGCTCCAGACATTCCAACTGATACACAAAGTCCTACATGCCATTCAGTTCAGATGCTCCAGTGGTCACAAAGAAAAGGAGGTGAGATTCATGTTAATGCCGTGTTTTCTTCACCCTGACCATTCAAACCGTTATTACCTACATATGTAATAGGTATAAAGCATTACTAGTAAAATATTTTACATTCCTTTCACCATATGCATACGTGTGTGTGTGTGTGTGTATGTGTGCGCGCGCACATACACACACACACACACACACACACACACACACACACACACACGCATGCACGCCCACACGTGCATGCATGTGAATGCATGTGGAAGCCAGAGGTCAACATCCAGTGTCAGTCCTAAGACACAGTTCACTTTCCTTTTGAGACAGAATCTCTCACTGGCCTGAAGCTTGCTGATACTAGGCCAGGCTAGTTGGCCAGTGAACCCCAGAGATCCACCTGCCTCTGCCTCCCCAACAATGGGATTACAAGGGCACACCACAACACTTAACCATTGCTTGACAATACAGTATGTCCTGCTTCCCGACCTTATGACCCTCTTCCTCCCCCTGCTAAAAGTTATCTTCAAGAAGCAGGGAATCCATATTGGTTACTACAGACCTAGACCCTAAGCTGGCATTGGAGCATAGTCAGCACTCAACTGCATCTGTTGAATGAGTGGA
Source organism: Mastomys coucha (assembly GCF_008632895.1). NCBI lineage: Eukaryota > Metazoa > Chordata > Mammalia > Rodentia > Muridae > Mastomys > Mastomys coucha. The sequence continues at coordinate 106,069,809 of NW_022196903.1, forward strand.
CGGGAGGAAGAATCCACTGAGTGTTTTATTTAATCCTTACACAGGGAACCCTGGTCCTGTTCTCTGGGAACTGAGGAGGATTCTGGGATGGGAGACTTTGGGTGCTGGAACTGGGTGAGTCCCAGGTAGACTAGTACAAGCTGGTTATCTCTCCTCAAAGCATCTGCATTAGGTACCATCAGACATGTTTTACTAGGTAAAATCTCAGACCCCAAGTCCCGGATGACACTCTGACGGAGACAACTCTGAGTTCCCTACTGAAAATCTAATCACCTCAATTTTCATGTTTGTTACTGTTTCTTATAACTTTGGCTCAAACTCTCACATCCTCCTAAGCCCAGGGATACCAACTAGGACTTCCCTTCACTCACTCAAGTGGCGCTTGTCTGGGTACTGTTCTGTGGCGCTGAGCTCTGTTCTAGGCAGGAGTTTGTAGCGCTTAACATTGAGCGGCTGCTTCTGTGAGATGTGGATGTGGCATTTTCAGAAGACTTACTATCTATATTTGAGGTTTACAACAGGCTGTGATGGGATAATCCATAGTTAAAGGTTTACTGTCATGAGACAAATTAACATACCTGTCACTTGAATATTTGCTTTTTTTTTCTTTTTTGTGACAAGAGCAGCTAAAATTTATTTATTTAACCAGAATCCTTAATAGAATCCCTTTCTGATGAGAACCTCCTTATTGGGCACACTCCTATTAATTACCATGCCCCAGTCGTATAGCAAACTTCCAGCTTGTTCTTCCTTTACATCTGTTATTTTCTGTTCTCTGCCCGATGACCACGCCCACCCCTTCCTGGGCACCGGTGTTTCAGTCTCTGCTTTTGTACTGTTGGCTTTTAAAGGATTTCACACGTGATTTAATGCTCTGTCTCTGTATTTTTCATTCTTTCATTTCATATACCTTTATATTTTTCTTTCTGTATTTATCTTATTTCACTCGGCATAACGTTCCCCAGGTCTTTCTATGTTGTGGCAAATGCAGGATCTCCATTTCTACAGCTTCCTTTGTGTGTGTTTGTACACAGACAGATGCTTATGTGTAAGTCCTTTTCTGGGCCCAGACTGACTATGGAACAGTCCCAGTGAGGCCTCGGTAGGCTCCCAAGGGATGCCAGGTTCTGGGGTGGCACTGTACAGTTGCTCCAGTCTAAGGAGAGGGAACACATTCTTGTTCCGTCCATGTTTTCATTCATGTGGACATTTTCCTCAGTGGGCAGATACTATCATCCAACAGTATCCCAAGACTCAAGGGAAATCTTCAGCCCTGAAGGAATACTAGAGTTTAGATCTTGACCTCACTCCTGGCCTCTCTGGCTTGGTCCCCAGGAATGAGATGCCAGAGGCAATGAAGTCTTTAAGCCATTAGGCTGATTGGAGCAGGACCAGGGGGGGCATGCCCTAGAAAGAGATTAGGGAACCATCCTCTCTCTGAGTAACTCTTCCTGTTGCTATGGTAAAACACTCCAACAAGAATAAAGGGTTACTTTTGGCAAGTCCAGGTTACAGTCCACCATGGTGGGGAAGGCACAGCAGCAGGATATGGGGGCCAGCTAGTCAAAGAGCATCCATAGTCAAGAAGCAGAGAAGAGAGGGAAGAGTGCTGGTGCCCAGCTCACTCTCTCTTAACAGAATCTGGAATCTAAGTGCAGGGAATGGGGTTCCACTCACAGCGAGTAGGTCATCCTTCCTCTGTCATAACCGAATCAAGATGATCTCCCACACGCATGTCCAGAGGCCTGTCTCTGAGGCAAGCTTAGGTCTTATCAAGTCAACAGATAAGATTATCTACATATCTATCTATCTATCTATCTATCTATCTATTTATCTATCTATCTATCTATCTATCTATCTATCTATCATCTATCTATCTCTCCTCTCCCAGGAAATGGGCAGTTTTACTCTACCATGTATTTTAGACATAGTAGGCCAGGCCTCAAGCCCAAGGTGATCATGGCTTGAGCCCAAAGAAACATTTTATCTTTATAAACCAGCCATCTCAGGTATTTTGTTGGAGCAGCAGATAGCTGCCTATAATGAGAGAGATGTTTGTATCTACCCTGTTTTTTGTTCTTTTTTGAGACCATACACCCCAAGGCTGGCCTCCCACCCAACATCCTCTTGCCTCAGACCCACAATGGCCGGGACTGCATGTGTGCACCATCACACTTGGCCACATCTGTTACAAGTAGCACAGATTAAAAGTACCCAACCAATAAAGTCATGACAGAACTTCCTTTCGAAGTCTCAGGGATAGCACTCTGGGCTCCTGCTCTACCTCAGTCCTTTGTCCTGTCCCGGTCATCTCTGCCCTTAGTGCAGCAGCCTCTGAATGGACCCCATCTTCCTAACACACAGCACAGTTTCCACATCTGACTCATTTCTCACCCCTCCCATAGTCGCACACAGCACCCATGGCTTCCAGGGCAGTTCCTAAATGAACTGCTCTCCTTTCCCAGCTCTCGGAGATTACTGTGGATTTGACCATGGTCTTCCTAGGCCGTCCATATCACTGCTGCCGCTCAGCTTAACATACACACACACACACACACACACACACACACACACACACACACTAGGCCGTCCATATCACTGCTGCCGCTCAGCTTAACATACACACACACACACACACACACACGGCATGACCTGTGGCCAAACTGCACCCAGGTAAAGCAATGCTCACCTAGAAACAACTAGGCTTTGTGGCTGGGCTTGATATCCTCCCCCCACCCCCACCTCTGTTCTTCTGCTATTCAGTCCTTTCTCCATAGGTCAGGGACAAATTCCAATTGCCAACAGACAACTTACTTCTGCCACAAGACAGACAGAAACTGGCTAAGGGACTTGTCTCTTCTCCTGTGACTTCAAATAACTATGCTACGATCTCATGGAAAGAGGAGGTGGGGCTAAGGCTAGAAACCAGAGATCTGCCATTGAGGCTCAAGCCAGCCAACCTTCTCACTGCAGAACCTTCCTGGGGATATTGGACCTTCTCATAATCCCTGATATTGGAGAATAGGAGGCCGTTCACCAAATGCCTTTTGACGAGGAGGATAATGGGAAAACAGGTATGCTGTCAGGCAAACCTGAATCAAAGTCTCAGCTCAGAATTTACTGGAAAGCTTACAGCAAGCTACTTATATCTGTTCTGTGAGAAGGTAACTGTGCCTCTCCCACAGTCACCTTGAGGATTAGCTGAACCAACAGCATACAGTGTGCCTTCAAATAGTACACAGTGTGCCTTCAGTTTGTGTTAACTGTCAGCGTTGTTACCAGCAAGGGGAAGGGAGGCAACAAAGACCATTCTCTGATTCCACTGTGTTTAGTTGCAAAAGGAAAAAAAAATGGCGAAGGTGTCCCTGTCACCCAGATACATGTTGGCTGGAGCCATACGGCATTTCTCAGCTTTCTCCTCATCACTCTTTCACCTTTTTAGCTCCCCTGGGGATACTGCGCATCACTAAGTGATACTGTAAGATATGACCAGGGTCCTTTTCTTGATGGATCTGAGGACTTTAAGATGCAGAATATCTGTACAGAGTAACTATGGTGAACAGGGTTGGGGGTGGATAAGCTGAAGACTAAAGTTGGAATCTTACAGTGGGTCCTCTAAAGTTAAAACCAACTTCTCAGGACACATCTTTTCTTTCAAAAGCAAAACAAAGGCTAAACAAACCCCATAGAAAATGAAGGAACTGTGCAACGATTACCAGCCTGCCAGAGGACGAGAGGGGTGCAGGTGCCACAAAGACTGTCACTTAGGAGGCTGGGAGCCTCGAACCTTCCACCCTGCCCCACACTGGACAAGTTTGTGGACAGTCATGCCTGGACCCTGCCAGGGGTCGCAGCAACTTGTCTTAGACAAATTGCTATTGAAATTTTAGCAGTTTCTATCTGTTGATATATAAAAACCTTCAAAACCACTATCCAAGAGATGTAAACATATTTGTCCAAAATAGCATAATGTATACTATCAAGAAAAGAGCCATCAGTGGGTTTTGTCTGAAGACATGATTGATTGTAAGATATACTTCATCTCCCCCAGACACTCAGGCATGCTGAAGTGTGTCTAAACAGAGATGAGTGAGTAACTCCTTCTAGCAGAATTATTCTAACAGACTCAGGCTGGAAACACTGCGGATGTCCCCACACAGGTACACAGATAAATAAAATAAGGTAGACCATAAATTGGAATATTATTCACCAGTGAAAAACTTGCATGCACTGTAACATAGGTTAACCTTGAGTAGACTTCAAAAACATTATGCTCAGGGAAAAAAAAAAAAACTACACACAAAAGGACAGAGATGTTGTCACTTCTCTATGTGTGATGCCCACACAAAGTCAATCTACAGAAGCAGGAAAGAGATTTCTGACTGACTGGAATGAGGTAACTTGAGGTGACTGCAGATGAGCTCAAGGGATATTTTAGGGAATGTGCAATATTTTTACACTATGGTGTTAGCTGCACATTTCTGAAATTCTACCAAAAGCGTCAATGAGCTGGTCACACCTATAATCCCGAGGGGTTAAGGCAAGAGGGATCACTTCGCATCTGAGGACAGTCTGAGCTACAATGAGAGACCCTGTCACAAACAAAACGAAACTAGAAAGTCAAAGGGCTATGTACTTAAAACAAGTGCATTTTATGGGGCATGGTTTGTAAAACCTCAATAAACCTGTTTTTAAAAATAAAACAGGGAGGGAGCTCAATAAATTTCCAGATAAACTGTTAAGTCTTTTTTAAAGCGATGGCAAGATACATTAGTACACTCTTGGAAAGCAAGTCTGGAAGATTCTAAGAACAGTGGTGGCATTGATGCCCTCTGAGGGGATAGGACATGGGAGGACTGGTCACTTCCTGCCTTCATTTATTTCACTATTCTGTCGTATTTTTAAAGGCGCATTTGTTTTTTATTTATGTTTATGTGTGTCCGTCTGCATGAGTATACGCGTGTGTGCATTCGGTGTCGCTGGAGCCAGAACAGGGCATGAGATTCCTTAGAGCTGGAGTTACAGACAGTTGTAGGCCACCCAAGGCTGGTGTTGGGAACTGAACTCAGGTCCTCTGATAAAGCAACAAGCATTCTTAATGTCGAGCCAGCGCTGCACTCCTCTCTTCCTGTCTTCCTTCATAGCCTCCTTCTCCCCTCCTCCTTTGCCTTCTAAAACTGAGGTCAAACCTACAACCCGCTTGTCTCACTTCCTTCGCACTAGGATCACTACCATGTGTACACACGACCCACTTCCGTTTTGCTCTCTTTATGGTCTCAGCCTAGTCCTTATTTTATGTTTGTTGTTGCGTTTTGCATGCTGGGAATTGAACCTAGAGCCTCAGGCATGCCAGGCAAGCATTCTACAGCTGAGCTAGAACCCCACCCTCTTTTTGCCATTTTTTTTTTTT
>NW_022196903.1:106075228-106110763 GCF_008632895.1 Mastomys coucha
TTTAGTTTGAGGCAGGGCTAACCAAGGCTGGTCTTGAACTTACTCTATAGCCCAAACATGGCCTGAACTTCCCTTGCTTCAGCCTCACAAATAGCTGGGATTACGCACCTGACTCATCAGGCTCAGCTTTATTTATTGGCTGTATGTTGAAGCATTTCACCAATAAAAGGTTGTGAGAAGACTGGGTAATAGGTTTATAATCTAAAAATGAACACCCAGGTGCTGGAAGTGCAGCTCAGAGCTACTGCATTAGTCTTAGCATGCACACAGGGCTAAATTTGAACACACAGACACACACAGACATACACACAGAGAGACACACACACACACAGACACACTGTAATAAATAGGTAAATAAAAGGGGGTTGCTGAAAGCTGACTGCTCTAATAGCGCCTGGTCTCAGCAAAAGATAGCACATCTGGTCACAAGCTGTATGGAATCCCTAATTCTCCAGGCTCTACCACAGCCTGGGGGGGGGGGGAAGTTTGCAAACCACTCAGCTCTGTCTTTCTCTCATTCCAAGATCCCCAGGAAAAGTGTGACTAATTCTGCTTCCCAGCCACCTTGAAGCTGAGGAGAATGAGCAAGCCCTTAGTGCAGTTGTCCTCAACCTTCCTAATGCCGCAACCCTTTAATACCCTCGTGTTGTGGTGACCCAACCATATAATGATTTTTGTTGCTACTTCATAACTGTAATTTTGCTACTGTTATGAATCATAAGATCATTATCTGTATTTTCCAGTGGTCTTAAGCAACCCCCATGAAAGGGTCATTCAACATCCTGCCAAAGGGGTCACAACTACAGGTTGAGAACCACTGCCTTAGAACAGTTTGTCACCAGTATATACCATCTTGGGATACTACGTTTTACAAAGCCAACAGCTTGCAAAGTCTTCAAAGGCTGGCAAAATAATCTGATTATTTCCAAGATACAGGACATCAGGAAGTCCTGGTGGATATGGGCAATCCATTTCTCTGGATTTCTCTGAGCTCAGACTCTGGAAGGTCTGCAAATTTAAGCCTTGGGGTTTCTTTTCTTTGTTCTGTTGTTGTTTTAATGTCTTATTGAAGTATAAACAGACATACGGGAGAGGGGATATACTCTATGTGGCATTTTTTATAAAGACTCCTGAGTCACAAGGACAAATCCTGCTCCTTTACAATGCATTTTCTTCTTCCAGGCAGGGGTAATGAAGGAACCTACAACGGTCTATAAGCCACAGTGGCCTCATTCCCCTTAAGGTCTAGACAAGGAAGTATAGATAGAAACCATTGCTTCCTAATCCCAAGAGATGTTCCCACATCAGATGGCACCACCTCATCTCAGGGAACAGGGGCTAAGAGCAGCCCAGATTACCCTCCCAGGAAGATCACCATCAGCACTAAAGAGAGCTAGAGCCATCTCCATGTCTCTATAAGCCCATAAGGGCAAGAAATATGGTTTGGTTTTTGTTTTTTTACTGATGTGAACCCAGTGTCTAGTGAATAGTAGATACCTGATGTCTTCTAAAATAAACGTTGATGGGCTGGAAGAGGGAAGGTGAAGGCAAGAGCATCCTAGAGAACCAGTCTACAAGGCCGAAATCTCAGGGCCTGGGAAAGGGTGGTGCTCGCTCAAACAGGTCCTGAGGTCAATAGAAAGGCACTCACTTCTCTTTGGTCGTGCAACTCCATGCCAGGCCAAACTGCATGTCAGTGGGATTAGAGGTTCACTTTCCAACCTGGTGCCCTTGTACAGGGGACTGCCTGCACAGCCAACACCAGTGTCCTGTGTTGTGCCACAGCTTCACTTTGAGGTCATTGGAAAGGCCTACTTTCCTTGACAGGCTTCTGGCTCAGTTTGTTCACAGGAAAGGCTGGCCAGAAATTTAAAAAAACCAAAGCCCTGGAGAGAGATCCTTACAGTCAATAGACACCTGCCAATGGATGATAAAAACCAAAAGCCCCAATTTCTGTGCCTCTGAAAGGAAATGTAGAGCCCACCTCTGTTCACTTTATCAGCTCCCCACACATACCCCAAGAGAAAAATCAAGGAGGCAGAAGGAAAATGAGGACCATCCTCCTGCACCTGAGGACACTGTTTCTCAGACAAAAACCCTTATATAGGTTTCACACCTGGATACACTTACAACATTGCCTCTCTGCTCTTCCATCCCCTCCAACAACTGCTGACTGGTCTTCATCCACTCACCTACCAACAACCTGTATCCACATCCCAGAAGGAATCCAACCAAAGCAGAAATCTGATCATGTCACCTCTCTATTCAAAATCTCAATGGCTGTCCACCCCTAATCTGGTCAGTGCTGAACAGAGAAGGAGCTGGATATGGTGGGAGGCAACACACACACACACACACACACACACACACACACACACACCACACTCAGGCTAAGACCCCTGCATCCAACACTCCCCACCCCATTTGCCACTCCCTTCTCTGAGCCTCATGGACTGCAAGAGAGCTATGGAGAAGGTGGTTCCAGGGTTTAAAGGCACAGTGGCTTAGATTTCCACGAGACCAAAGAAGAAAGGCTGCCTCCCTCCCAGATTAGGGTTGGAAAAGATGGAATCTAATGGGGAAGCTGGAGCTGGAAATGCTAATCTGCCCCCTTGCCCCAGGTCTCTTTACTTTGATTGTTGGTTTATATTGCAACAAAGGATAACACTGAAAACATATATAATGTGATAAAATAGAAAGGGAGTGAGCTTGCCTCCCAACCACCCAGATCTCCAGTTCATCCCCCTCAGAAATATTAGATTCTCATTTTCTTTGAACCAGGACCAAGGGGACAGTTTTAAACATGTCTAGGTGTGTGTGTGTGTGTGTGTGTATGTGTGTGTGTGTGTGTGTGTGCCCACATGGCAATAGTTTGTGGAGTGAAGGATAAGAAATCCAATCCTCTTACAGTATGTGGCAAGTTTCCTACAATGATTTCTCCTCATTAGTCAGCTTTTTTCTGCGCCTTGTAGCAGGAGACACGGTCCATTTCTATGTCTCTTCGATCTCTGCCCTGAGTTCTCTGGCCTTCTCTGGAATCAGGGGATTCTATAAGCACAGATGAAATCAAGATACAACCTCTGCATGCCTGTCAGAGGGACTTGTTTATGGGTTTGGTGACTTCCAACATGGTCTCAAAGCTGCGAGTTTCCTCTCACTTTGGAAATGAACACAATTCTGTAAGTAGCTGCTGTTTCTCAGGGTTAGGAAGGTTTTGCTGGATGAATAGGAAACGTGGTCAGATGTTAGTAGTCAACTGAAGGGAAAAACTCTGGGTCCCGAGACAGAAAACCCAGAATTGCATGCAAATGTCAGAACTGCTTGGCTGTGGCAGCGATCTCCTGGAATCTCAGGTCTTGGACTGAGAATGATCTCGAAGGCTTCTCTGCTTTTGGGCCCTTCAGGCTTGCGTTGGGTCTTACTGGCAACTTCCCTGGTTCTCTGGCTTGCACACAGCCTAGTCTGGGACTTTCTGCCTCTACTTTCACATTTCCCAAGTGAATCCTTCCTAGAATGTGAATCCTTCCTGTTCAGTCTATTCAAAGAATACTGCCCAACACCATTACTCAGGTGGCCTGAACACCAACCAATAGGTATCTCTTAGAACAGTGGTTCTCAACCTTCCTAATGCTGTGACCCTTTAATACAGCTCCTCATGTTGTGGTGACCCCAACCATAGAATTATTTCATTGCTACTCTATAACTGTAATTTTGCTACTGTTATGAATCATAATATAAATATCTGATATGCTAGACATCTGATATGGGACCCCAGGGGGACTTGACCCACAGACTGAGAACCACTGTTTTAGAAGTATCTATTCCCAGCAGCTTTTTCCTTTCCTTGCCATATCTGCTTACTGCCTCCAACCATAGAAACAGACAGCCTCTGCTGCTCACCTGGAGGTGGGGCCAACCTGAGCCCCAAGAGAATAGACTGGGTGAGGTATGTTTGAAGCTGTGACAATGACCAGGATACTAAATATCACCCTTAGCCCAAAGTGAAGGCTTATACTGCCCCAGAGTCGCTCCCACCTGCTTCTCATGCCACAGGCTGGAAAAGCTGAACATCTGGAGCAAATGCCTGATGTACGATAGCTGAGTGCATTCTGGGAAAATGACACTAACAAGCAGAATCCACTGGAGATCTGACACTCTGTAGGGTCACAACAATCCTAGCAGCCATCCTGGGAAAAGCACCCTTTCTGATCTAATGGAAGACTAAATGAAGGTACAGAGAAGCTAGACACTTGTCAAAGCCACTGACAAGGCCACTTCATCGTTCACAAGAGCCATGTCCACATGGGAGAGTGACTCAAGCACTTACTGACACACAAATGAATATTCAAAGAGTGGTGTTTCCATGCAATGGAATAGCATTCAGCCTTGTAGAGGAAGGGCTTTCAATGCACGCTATCAGAGAGATGAATCTTGAAGAACTACCAAGGGAGACCCACCAGTTACAAGAGAGCAGACCCACAGAGAATCTACTCCTGTGCAGTATCGGGAATCATCAGACTCACAGAGGCCTGGGCAGTGGGGAAGTCAGGGCACTATGCTTTGATGGGGATGGGGTTTCAATTTTTCGAGTTCTATTAGCCATGGAGATGGCAAGCGTGGCTGGCCAATATTATGCATGTATTCAATACTGACCTGAAACATGGAAAGGGGTGAAGATGGTAAATTTCGTGTTCTGTGTATTTTACCACTATAAAGATTTTTGATAAGGCTGGCAATTGTTATATAATTCTGCTGAATGCAAATCCAGATTTCTTAAACCATACCCCAGATCTAGGACCAAATGAAGACATTGCTGCCTCAAAAATAAATCAAGCTGAAGGAAATCTTATAGTAATAATATAATAAAAGTTACCATGGCCCTGTGGTGTACCTCAGAGTCATGTCAAAATTCCAGTTTGTTGCTTTTTTTTTTTTTAACATTTAACATCTTTATTTGTTTATGTATTACTGAATGTAGACATGCATGTGTGTGGCAGCCAGAGGACAACTTTCAGGAACTGGTTCTCTCTTTCCATCATGCCCCAAGGACTGAACTCCTGTCATCGGGTTTGGTGGCAAGCACCTGTCTCCATTGAACCAACCATCTCACTGGCCCCAAGAGTGCTTCTTGGAGGCCTTTGCAGGAGGCATATAGCATTCTCATGGCCCTTACTGGGGACAAGACTGTGGGTTTCAAATCAGGTTTCACAGTTCAATCAAAGTCCATTTTCTCTGAAACAGGAGATGGGGTACCACAGTATGGACCTGGAGTGTCCCCAGAATCTGATGTGTTAAAGGCTTGTTGCCCAGCTTCATGTCATTCAGAGGCCATGGTGCCTTTAAGAGTCCCAGGAAACCAGGAGGTCATGGAGCATTTAAGCCAGCTTGAAGGGGAACAGCTTGGTCTATCAGGAGTCCCTGTCATGATATGTTACTTTGTAACAGGCCAAAAAAAAAAGCCATGAACCCAAACCAACCATGGCCTGACACCTCCAAGTCTGTGAACCAAAATAATCCTTTTCTCCTTTTTTATATATTTATTAATTCTTTGTAAACTTTCATATAATGTCTTTTTGTCATATTCACCCTCAACTCCTTCCCTTAACTCTTAGGTCTGCCCCACCCTCCCACCTTCCATAATGCTTTGCTGCCATTATTTTAAATATTGTTCATAATCCATCAAGTCCAATTTCTGCTAATATATATATATATATATATATATATATATATATATATATATATATATACATACTCCTGGGTGTGGGGTAGGGACCAGCCACTGGAGCAGGGTCAGCTGCTGGGATCCATACTCTTAAAAGGTACCCCAGCTCTCCATCCCCCAGAAGCAAACTATCTGGAGCTCCTCAGCTAGGGGTGGGCTCATGAACCCCTTCCCGATCTGTTCAAGAATGTTGATTAGCTTGACCTGCACAGGCCCCTATGCGGGCAGCCACTGCTGTGAGTATATATGCCCTGTCATGTCCAGATGACACTATTTAGAGCAGCGGTTCTCAACCTTCCCAATGCTGCGAACCTCCACTACGGTTCCTCATGGTGTGGTGACCCCCAACCATAAATTATCTTCATTGCTACTTCATAACTGTAATTTTGCTACTGCTATGAATTATAATGTAAATGTCTGCTAGGCAGGATATCTGATATGTAACCCCACTGCTTGAGAACTGCTGATTTAGATCGTGTCCCCCAGACCTCTGGCTTTTATAATCTTTCCAGTCCCTCTTCCTTTATGGTCCCTGAAGCTTGAAGAGGGAGTGTGACACAGATGTCACATTTGTGGCTGAGCATCCCACAGTTATTTATTCTCTCTTCTTGGACCAGCTGTGAGTTTCTGTATTAACCACCATCCCCTGCACAAAGAAACTTTTCTGAGAGGCCTGGGAGCTTCACTAATCAGGGTTTGCAGCACGGCGGAGCAGCTGGGTGATTTAGAACACCCCAAATGCCCATGGCCTAACCTCAAGGTCAACCTAGTCTCCACCCTGGGTTTGCAGCTTTCTTTACCTTTTCTGTCTTTAAATTGGTTGTCTTGTTACTTGTCACAGCATGGAAAAGTGACTGACACAGGGGGGTCTTCAAAGGGCCGCTAACCTCGAAGGGCATTGAGGGGTAAGACCTCAAATGTTTAAGGAAGGACAGTTATGGCTGGGCGGTGGTGGCGCACGCCTTTAATCCCAGCACTTGGGAGGCAGAGGCAGGTGGATTTCTGAGTTCGAGGCCAGCCTGGTCTACAGAGTGAGTTCCAGGCAGGGCTATACAGAGAAACCCTGTCTCGAAAAACGAAAAAAAAAAAAAAAAAGGAAGGACAGTTATGCGCTCGAATGAACATGAAAGGAAGAATATACATTGGCAACCACACCTTGACAGAAAGAGACTTCGATGTGCTGGAACCACTTGTGCCCCCTCCTCCTACCATCTTCCTGACTTGAAGCCAAAGAGCTACGAGGGTCACAGAGGCCACATTAGGATGGGAGAAGAAAAGACCACAGTGGCTCAGAGGAAGCAACGAGTGTTCCTCACCCTCACCTGAAGTTCTTCCCCATGCATCAAGCCACCCACAGTGTCAATGTCCCTAGGAGAAGAGGAGAGGGGAGTGAGGAGTTGGCCCAGTGATGGCAGGATACATCCTCATGTCTGTGAGAGAACATCCTGGGACTCTCGCCTTTGGGACAGGAAGCCAAGCCTGTTCCTAGGGCCTGGGTTGCACTGCACTGTCGATTTCATTGGTTTTCATGGTATTTAGCATAGCTCAGTGCATAGCTTGGACTTCAGATGTTATGAGAGATGTCAGTCCTCTAAGAGGTTGATCAGTGTACCAAAGAGCCCAGAATGGTTCCCTTCTCTATGAGATGATTCCTAGAAACCATTGCTCAGTAACAGCTTACAGTCCAGAGAGTTAGACTGGTCACACCATCCTACCATTCTACTAGGTGGAAGAGGCCACACTAATGGTTTGAATGTGAACTGTCTGTCCCCCATGGGCTCATGTGTTTGAACATGTATGTACTGGCTGGTTTTATGTCAATTTGACAAAAGCTAGGGTCAACAGAGAGGAAGGAACCTCAAATGAGAAAATGCCTCCATAAGATCTGGCTGTAGACAAGCCTGTAGGGCATTTTCTTAATTAGTGATTGGTGAGAGAGGGCCCATCCCATTGTAGGTAATGCCATCCCTGGGTTGGTAATCCTGGATTCTATAAGAAGGCAGACTGAGCAAGCCATGGGGAGGAAGCCAGCCTACTGGACTGGACTGGACTGTGCCTGCTGGTCTGTAGGCAGTACTCCTCTGTGGCCTCTGCATCATCTCCTGCCTCCAGGGGCCAGCCACTGGATTACTGTGGTAAGCATTGCTGTTTCCATTTACAGATGGGGCTGGGGTGGGATGAACTAACCCCACAGCTCCAGGACCTTCCCCCTTTCTATCTGCCTCTATGAGAAGCTAGAGATTTTCAAAGATGACCCCCCACACCACTAGAAGCTAAGATCCTCAATGGAGTCTATATTGACTGTTCTTTCACCACTGAAGACGCTGCCCAGATTGTGAGGCCATGACCCAACCACTGCTGCTTTAAATGCTTTGAGGGCAGGGCTCACCTCCCTCACTGCTGGTCAGCAGGCATCTTATGTGATCACTACATCCCCCCAAACAAGAGCTGACTCCACCCGGACACAGATGGTACCCTTGACACTGGGCTTAGCGTCTGCATCCCAAAATCCCAATCACCATCCTTTTGTGTCGAGGCATGCCAGGCCTCTGTGCCAAAGCAAAGGTCACTAAATTGGTACAGAATCTCAAACCACATCCATCACAGACTCTTGAGACGATCAGCTAATCTGCGCTGGAGTCCTAAGCCACTGAGAAGACAACAGGAAGGTTCTCGCAAGAGAAGCTGGCCGGAAGAAAGGGGAAAGGCAGAGACTACATTCCCTTGTCAGCCTGCTGCTGACCCCCAGTGCACTGCTCACTTCCAGGGGTTCCTATCTTACTCTGCAGCCCCATCCCTTCAAACTCCACCTAGCATCACTCTGATGGCAATGCATGTCCTTTCGTTCCCAGTGTCTGAGTCTTGCCCCTGAAATTCCCCAGCCCCACGGCCAGGCCATGTAGCTGCCAGGCTGGACTTTGTCTTGCATGTAGCAGTAACTCTGTCTAGAAGACCCTGTTAACAGATCACTGTAGACTGGGCCTCTAGCCATGGTGCCGGCTTTTCCTGAGTGTATTTCTCATTGCCTTCTAGAGTTAGTTAACAATGCCTAGCTCTGGCCAATGACCCTTCCACTTTGAACCTTCTGCCTAGATTCTGCTTACATGTACGATTAGAGATTTATCCTTCCAATCTCCTTCATCAAAACGGAAATTAGTTCCTCACCTCTTATTACCATCGTCTCTGCTGTCTGATGAAGCAATCTAGAACATCCACCAGTGTCCTTACTCCTAAGTGTTTGTTTTGTTTCCCATTAGTCTATAAACATGGGAAGAATAGAAGAATTCCACTTGACTTTGCATCTACTCTGTGGGGCTTCCTCTAAACCGCCTGCCCCACCAACAGGGTAGGAGTCAGTCTGACTGGCGTAGTCCTGTCATTAATACAAATCAGTGGTATAGCTAAGGGGTCAAGGTTGACTTAAGTCAAGCCAATAAAATTCCCTTCACTAGAGGAGAGGAAAAGTTGGGGGAGGGGGAGGTAGAAGCAGAAGTCTTAGAGGTCAGTGGGCAAACATTGTCTACCCTACATGGGCTTTAAATATAAAACCAGATATTTTCCTGAAAAAGAAGAATGAAGCAGATGTGTAGAGAGATGAAAACAATGAGAGCAAGCATAGAACTGTTATTGGGAGCAAACCAGGGCTCCCTAGCACTCCAATTCCTGGTCCTAGGCTGTCCTGGGGCCATCTGCATTTATTACCTGCATTTTGCAGGGCAGCACACAGCCGTGGAGTAAATTCTCCTTGCACTGTCAACAGCTCCTGCTACATTCTGCGGCATACAGTCTAAGTTCTGTCTAAAGCAAAGGCACACACTAGGTGTTCTGTGAACTCTCGGACATCGGTTGACCATATTCCTGATTCATAGCCACAGACTGAGATTCCGAAAGCTCCAGGGAGCCTTCCAGCTGCTATCTTTCACTAAGCACTTTGAAATAAAGACCTCTAACTAGGTAACTTCCCCATCAGTCACCTTCATGCTTAATTACACAAATACCAGTCACACAGATGCCAGCTCCCATACAACACCTTCATGCACCTATGCACATATCAGGACAATGTGCAGCAAGCACTGTGAGCATCTAACTCCCACCCCACCCCCATCTTTTGCTCCAAAGGAGCTACAAATAATGAAAAAGAAATATGATTCGGCCGGGCAGTGGTGGTGCATGCCTTTAATCCCAGCACTTGTAAGGCAGAGGCAGGCAGATTTCTGAGTTCAAGGTCAAGGCCAGCCTGGTCTACAGAGTGAGTTTCAGGACACCCAGGGATATACAGAGAAACCCTGTCTCAAAAAAAAAAGAAAGAAAGAAAGAAAAAAAAGAAAGGAAGGAAGGAAGGAAGGAAGAAGAAAAGAAAAGAAAAGAAAAGAAAGAAAGAAAGAAAGAAGGAAGGAAAGAAAAAAAGAAAGATGACTCATAGTCATGAACCCAGAAACATCTCTGTGACAGCATTTAGTAGTCACGTACCCTGAACAAGGCATCCAACCTCTGCCACGTTCATCCAGTAAAGACACTGCCACCCAGACCAACTGATCTGAGGGCAGAGCATGAAGTCCCGGTCTGGGACTCTGCCATTTAGAACAGGAGCAATGTGCTGCAGAGTGTTTGTTCTAGAATGGCTGTGGGGATGGCAAACCCAGCTCATGAGTCAAAGCTGGGCCCCAGCTTGTTTTATAAATAAAGTTTTATGCAGCACAGCCTCATCCACTCATTTTCTCTATTGGCTATGGATGTCTTTGCAGGACTATATGGTCCAAACAACCTCAAATATTTACTGTCTGGCACTTTTCAGAAGTTTGTGTATCTAGAGGGTGCTAACAAGCATAGAATAAGGACAAAAGACTATATAAGTTAACAAGTGCAGAAAACAATTAAGTAGATTTATTTTTAATTTTTTACAGATATATTACACACCTATAGTGTGTGTGTGTGTGTGTGTGTGAGTGTGTGTGTGTGTGTGTAGACAGGTAGGCTTGAGGACATCACTGAGGGGTGGTTCTGTTCTCTCACCATGTGGGTTCTAAGGGTCAAAGCTGAATCATAAGCAAGCAGCTTTGCTCACTAGCTACTCCACTGGCCTTAGCTTCCTTCCCTATAGGACTTACCAGTACCATTAAGAGATAAATAAAAGGAATGTCTCAAGAGGAAACTCACTGGAGTGTTTCCCACACTCATCTGAACAGAGAGTCCTTGACTCAGTGACCTCTTAAGGGGCCAGTGGCCCAAAGTCTAAGGAGGTCCTCATCTGTCAATCCAAGACCAAAGTAGCTCTGAGATGCTGTTGGGAAATCAAGCACATGGGGAGGAATGTGCCATGCAGTCCATAGAGCATGTGGCAGCTACCTCTTCCTCTACCTTGTCTGCCTCAAAGACAGACCATTTCCATTCACCAGCAGCCAATGAGAACAGACACAGGCTTCAAGGGGCCACCTGTCTGTCTCCAAGAACCTGCCGGTTGTGACGTGCCATCTTGGCCTTCAAAGAAAAGTATGTGATAGAGAGTTTAGCTAGCGGGCAGGCTGTGCTGCGATTTCATCCCTGGCAGACAGGGATGCCTCTCCCAGGTTAACTAGCTCCTCAAGCTGCCCAGGAATGAAATGGACTCCAGAAGTTTCCTTGTGCCAAATCATTTCATAAGCTGTGAGGCTCTGAAGGGCCCAGGTGTTTCTGTGGAGGTACCAGATGGCTTCCTCCACCACCCTACAACAGACCCCTCTCCGTGCTCTCAGGGCCAGCTCCACATCTTTAGCCCTTCCACATAAGATCTGCAGTGAAGATGGGGTCTTGTCACCAAGTACCACCCAACTCAATTCATAGAACATTCACTTAGACACAAGATGCCTCTACTTTCTGACTGAGACCCACGGACGTGCCTAGGAGAGACTGAGCAGGTCAGGAGAAATGGTCAGGATTCTACAACGAGAATCAGGATGTTAGTGTTAGGATGCAATTTACAAGAATAGACCAACTCCAGACTGCCCTCAGCTAGTTCTGAATAAATCTGGAGATGTGTAGGAACTGGGGTAGAGAGAAGCAAGAGGAAGGCAGACACAGAGGAGATCACAATCCACTCTAGCACAGCTCAGCCGACTAAGCTCTGTCCAGGCAGGCTGTATGGTGGTACCTGCCGATTTGCACCTTCCTTCCCCTAAGACCCCTAATATCTTCCATATGCCAAGTGGTTTTGGGGTGCCTGGCTACTCCTGAGAACTGCCACAGTTCACAGAACCATTCATGTCCATGGAAGAAGGATCCCCTGATACTTCAGTCCTAACACAAAGTCAGGCTGGAGCTAGAGGGATGACTCGGTGGTTAAAAGCACCGGCTGCTCTTGCAGATGACCGGGATTGGGTTCCCAGCACCCACATGATGACTCACAACCATCTGTTACTCTGGTTCCAGGGGATCCAATGCTCTCTTCTGGCTTCTAAGGATATTGCATGCATGTGATGCACAGCCATACATGTGGGTAAACTGCCCATAAAATAAATAAATAGATAAACAAGCTTTTTGAAGGTCGGGAAAATGAGAAGTCAGAATTAAATAATGATCCACTGAAAGAAAATGTTGAGATGATTTCAGTAAAAAAAAAAAAAAATCCAAAATGGCCACCAGACAGCTATCCTGTGGACAGTCAGGCAAGTTGACCTATGTCTACATTTAAAACAATCACTTCTTTAATGACAAGCCCAAGAACCCATCAAGAACTGGCTATACCAGGCAGTGTTAGAAGGTGCCCAAGAACTTCAAAATCCCAAGTTGAACAGTTTTGGTCTGAGAACTCAAGAGACAGACACAGACAGAAGTCCAGCCTGTTCCATCACAGAGCAGGGAAGCTGACCAGCAAAGCTGAGGTAGGCCTCCCATCCGCTGGACTCCTGCTCTGGATTAAGTTCCTATGATTGCTGCCACCAAATCCCAAACCTTTCCAACTTAATCCAACTCTCCCTTAGCTCCTCCCAGACCCCAACAGCTCTAAGACAGGCTCCGAGGCCAGAATGGGCAGCTCTTAGAGAGGGTGGCACCTGCGCAGAGACACCCTGTCTCAGTTCTCATTCTCATGTCCCACTTGAGACACCAGACGTGGGGAGAGGTGTCCTATACACCTCTCGATGTAGGCATTGCTGATCATATGGCTGGCCACTGGCAAACAACTCCACTCCTCTTTCTCTCTTGTAGGTTTAAGAAGGATGGAGCTAAAAGTCTCAGCCCTCTAGCCCTGCCTGGGCTAAGACATCTATGCAAGACACCTTTCTGAGCCAGCAGCCACCACAGGGCTGCCAGCCACCAGACAAATCATTAGCATACAAAAAAAATCCTTTGAAAATTCCAAGGATTCTGGGTTGTAAGCCAGGAAAGAGACAAAGGCCAAATATATACGTCTCATCATCACAGAGCTTAGTGTGAAACCTGGGACCTCTAAGCAGAAGCACCGCACCCTAACTCCTCACCCTACCCCACCCCTGCCAGCTCAGTATCGGCTTGAGAGCCTCTTTAGATCCAGTACGCTGTCCCTACTAGCTACAGATACTCAGGGCAAGGACAGTCTGCTAGCCCTGATAAATGAAAGACCACCATCTATGTACAAATGGCTAAAGGAATTTGTTTCCAAAGGGGATACTAGTGTCCTGCCCGTCTCCAGACCAGCCCCACTGCACACAAGCCCTAAGGATGAAGAGTTGGGCCAATCTAGGAATAAATATTGGGTGCCTCGGAGCCACTCCAAGGAGAGATCTACATGGGGTCATTTTTCCTAGATGAAATCACTAGGAATTGGTTGTATAGAAGCCACGGGGTCAATTCAGGAGCAGACAGACAGGCACCCCTTCCCAGTGGACGCCCCGCTGCCCACACCATTGAGCAGACAAGCAACTACAGTTAAGGATGGCTCCCTAAACGGCTCCCACATTCCCCCAAACCAATCCTGATGCCATACAGTGGCTACCACATAGAGTCCAACAGGTACAATAGGTCACATAAGTGGGTAGAAAATGATGGCCAAGTGAGAGCTCAAGTCATGTGGCACCCAACCCTGGCTGAAGCTGCCCTGCAGCAGTGCCAGGCCAGTGCTGCCAGACCCCTGGCTCTTTACAAAAGGTGCCAGAAGGCCAGATCTTATGTGAAATCTTCTCAGTTTTACATGTTGGCATCCAATTCGCATTTTTAAAAGACACGGCCTAGGCCAAATAAAACATCTGAGTCTGCACTTGGCCCACGTGCTGTCTGACTAAAAGCTCGCCTAGGAGTCCAGTTTGTAAAAATTACCAGTAATGTATAAAACAGCTCCTCTCCCCTGCATCTCCGAGAAGTGGGGCAAGCATCCGGAAGTCAGGTAGGGGCAGGAGTAAGGACAGTGACCGCCACTGTCTAAATTACTTGGTGGAGAAACAGTCATTTGTATTCCATTTTGACCACATAGCTGCACCCAGTCAGCCTCTTCCGTGCATCCTGCTTTCTTCTCCCACTGAGAGCGAGACTTGCCGGTTTGTTCTAGGTACTCTCTCCTCTGCTGAGCTGCTCAGGTTTGACAGCAACCCTCCATGTCACCTAGAACAAATATCCCTCTGAAGCCTCAATCCCCCACTGTGACAATCTTGGGCAGGGGCATCTCACTGAGCCTCAAACACCTCCTACTCAGGAGAGATCAAGGCTTCCTGAGGCCACCTGCCTGTCTCTTCAAAACAGCTCTAACTGTTAGAAAGGTCTTGCAGACACTAGACTTCTATAAACACAGCCCAGGATCAGATTAGGTTTGCTGGCAGCTGCTCCTAGTGACTCACACTGAAAGCTACAGTCAAGGCAAACCTTACGTCTTTTGCACAAGGACTGTCGCTAAGTGCTGAACACACCAGCTCCACAGCTTGCACTTGGCCAGAGGGATTTTCAGACACAAGGGAGAGACTTTCCACTTTTTCCCTATTAAATCTCAGCCCACCTACATGCCCTCTTGCTCCTCTTGCTCAGGGACATGCTGAGCACATTTTAAGAGGACCAAGCCCCTGCCACCACTCTGCAGGTTCTTGGGGCCATTGTGATATTTTTAATCGATAACACAGATGGTACGGTGGATCCCTGCCAGTAAACACAACCTTCTCTCTACTTCTCCCAAACCCTCTGCAGGAGATCATATTTATGGAGTGTTGACTCCAGGTTGATCCTTTCCTCCAAGATCAAAGACCTCAGATGTCCCAAAGAGCTAAGCAGACAGCAAGGAGTGAGACAGGTCCGAGGACACTAGAACAAGTCTAATCCCCTAAGGGAAGGGTACGGCCACTATTCTTCCCTCTAAGAATGGCATTCCTACTTTGTGTGAAAGGCCAAAAGTCTGGATTTTTATGTGAACGCTCCTGTGGGTTTTTTTGTTTTGTTTTGTTTTGTTTTTTTTTTCTCTTTTTGAAGAAATCCTCTTGGTTTTTAAAGGTTGGAAATGAATCAGTTTCTGTAAGTGCTACAAAGCCAAAGAAAATATGCTGGTGAGTCTAACTTGCCTGCAAGCTGCCACGGCTGCTGTAACTGTTCTAAATTTCACTCTTGGATCCGATCGAATCCTGAAAATCTGGGTATGAACAATAACAGAGTATTCTTAGCTAGTGTGACCCAGGCAGCAGACACTAGGTAAGAACTGAACCTAGACTGTATTATCTAACCCTCACAAAAGTCCACTGAGGTAACCATGGAAGAGGGGAGAAACTGAGGCAGAGAGAGAAACCGGGCTTGACTAAGATGAAGAAAGAACTAACTGGTGAATCTGGGATTCAGTCCTAGGTCTCTCTGACTTGACAGCCTACTGCAGAGTTCTTGGACCAGACTGGGCAGAACTGTTCTGTGTACAGTCCAATGGTAAGCAAGTGTCACCTTACGCTGAAGGGATTTTAATTACCAAAGACACATCATAGGGGCTAGAAAGATAGCTCAGTCAATGCAGTGCTTGTCATGAAAGCATGAGTTCACATCTCAGCACCCGTGGAAGCCAAGCATGGCAACATACGGCTGTAATCTGACCGGTGGGGAGGCAAAGACAGGAGGGGTACCAGGGCTTTCTGGCCAGGCATCTAACCAAAATGGTAAGCTCTAGATTCAGAGACTATGTCTAAAAAATTAGGTAGAGAGCACCTGAGTGATTAAAGATACACTATATCTACCTCAAGCCTACACACACATACATGCACACACACACACACACATACATGCACACGAACATGAACATGAACACAAATAAAAACATATTATGATAATGATGTCAGGGACAATTAAGGACACTATCGACCACATCCTTAGGACCTCAGTGGCCTCCAGCAGCTTCAGGTGCATCCCAATTCCTCTTCAATGATAAATCATTGGCTAACAGTCTTTGAGCAGCAGCATCCTGCCCTTGACTCCAGCTTCAAACTCATCCTCAAAGACAAATGCAATTGTGTACCATTGATGATGAAGATAAATGTGGAGAAACGAACACTTACTGAACAATCTCTACTGTACAAACATCAGAGTTATACACTCCAGGTGGTATTGCAAGAGACAAAGTTACATATGTGGTCTGTTGTTGACTGACTAACACTTTGCCCTTCAACACGTGGTGATAATGACGGCATTTCCATTGTGAAATTTTGAAAGATGACGGCAACTTAGAGGCATTTCCTTACGAAAGACATCGAATTGTGTGCTACACTGGTATGCTATGCTTGTCATACAAGCCAACCTGGAGAGCCCCGTTGGAGACAGAAAATAAAATTGAACGTCTTAGGCTGATGCAGCAGTGGAAATCCAGAAGCCTAGAGAAACCAGGCAGCTTGAGCAAATGTATGAAGCAGCAGGTGTGGTAGAAGGGATTGTGTTCACTGAGATGGCTAATCTTGATTGGCAGGGAGACTCAATGGAAGTAACCATGGAAACACACCACAGAGTGTATGAGGGCATTTCTAAAGGATTTAACTGAGGAGGGAGGACCCACACTAAATGTGGACAGTACCGGTCTATCGCTAGGGTCCTGCACTGGTGAAACCAAGGACTAGAGCTGAATGAACCCTTGCACTGAGCTCTCACTGGGTATCTTGACCATGAGCAGCCCCAGGCTCACCATGATGAACTCATAACCGTGAGTCAAAGTCAGCTCCTCCTTAAGCTGCTTCTGTCAGCTATTCTGTCAAAGCAATGAGACAGTAACTAATACAGGGGACTGAACGGCCCCTGGCCAATGACAGCGTTCTGTGAACTGGTGGCAGCTGGTCACCAATCTGAAAGGGTCAGGGACATGCAATACGTATATGAAGTTGACACCTCTGTTCTTCAACAAAACAAGTGATTGGCCTACAGACCATCTCTTGCCCAGTGCTTGGTGTCGGTCTGAGGCAGGAGTAGGGTGGGGGTGGTATCTGTTCTTTTTTTTTTCTCCTAGCGCAGTGGTTCTCAACCTCCCTAGTGCTGTGACCCCTTTAATACAGCTCCCCATGTTGTTGTGACCACCAACCATAAAATTATTTTGTTGCTACTTCATAACTGTAACTTTGCTACTGTTATGAATCGTAACAAAAATATTCATATTTTCTGATGGTCCCAGGCGACCCCTGTGAATGGGTTGTTCAACCCCCAAAGGAACCTTGACCTACAGGTTAAGAACTACTGTCCTAGTGAGTCATGAACAATTGTAAGACCATGAAGAGAGACAGAGATGTCCAAGAGGCACTGTTTTATCTTTAAGGGCTACATGAACCATCTGCTGGCTTCAAGGCAGGTACACCATAGGCTGGAAATGCAGACCAGACCTCAATCGGTTCTCTGTCCATTTCTTCCTGAGGGCTCAGCCTGAGCTGGTTCTAAGCTAAGCTGTGAAATGTTCAGGACAATAAAAGATCAGTGAGGTTGGAGCAGAAGGGGCAGAGGGTGCTGAACTCCGATGACCTCAAGGCCAAGTCTATGTGCTCCTCCCCAGATTAAGGTCAGAATGAAAGTCATAGAAAGCTATTCACTGAGTTAGATATGGTGGCACATGCCTGTCAACACAGCACTCGGGAGACAGATGCCGAAGCTGGTGGATCATCACAAGCCTTCCTGGTCTACATATTAAGATCCCACCAAAAGAGAGAGAGAGAGAGAGAGAGAGAAGAAAAAGAGGGAGGGAAGGTAGAGGGAGGGAAGAAAGGAGGAAGAAAAGAGTAAAGTATCTACCCATTGGAAGGAAAGATTAGATCTATGCAACAGCTGGTTTGCAAGATAGCTTTATGAACCCAAATCCTGGAGAGTGTGCTTTCAAGAGGTCAAAAGTTATGTCTGGATAGTTCAGACCTTCCGCCTTCTCTCTGTGGCTGGTTGGCCTGGTAGGATTTTAGAAAGGGGAGCAGGTGTCCGGGCTGGTTTCTACAGAAAAAGATCAGGTGCTCCAGCTCTCCAGTGGGTTCTTGGACTCCTGACCTGTTCTAGTTACCCTACAATAATAGAGCCATGATTCAGGCATGCTTGGACTTTGGGAGTGGGGGGTGGGGATTGGGTTTCCACCCTACCTACAGCCAAAGGAGTTCTCCATGAGAAGAGCAACTCACTGGGGTCCCTCTCCCCATCCTTTTTTCTGGTTTGAGTACCACAGGATATGGTGGTTTTCAGAATGACAATCACAGTGTATTGAGCATCTACCATATGTCTGTTCTGGTCTGAAGCTCTACATGGATGTCCACTTGTATCCGCATCTCTGTACCTCTTCAAAGCAAGAAACTGATCACCAAATAGGACAAACTTTCCCATAATTAATAAGTGGTAGAACTGGAATTTGAGTCCAGATCTCTTAGACTGCAGAGCCTGCATGTTTGTGATCATTAATAAAAAAATAAAAATAAAAAAAAAAATGGGTCCTAACTGTGTGCAGGACACTGTGCTAGAGATTTTATGCATTACATCACTTCATCTAGACAGATTATTGTCTTCACCTAACAGATGAGGATATGGAGGATCCAAGGGGTAACAAGACTCCCCAAGTCACACAGTATGAAACTAGCAGATCTGGCCCACACCCGACTGTCTTCACTTCAGTATCAGCCATCATGCCCTGACTGGGATGATTTGTCACCATGGTATGAACACAACTGAAACTCAGCAGTAAACCTTACATGTAATTTTGAATTTTGATCTTTCCCACGGCTAGTGATATGTATTATGGCAATACTGTTTTTGAATGCTGGACACTAGCAGCAAGACAGGGCTCCCTGAGATCACTAGAGGAAATCAACATTCCGCAGTGCAGAAACTTCTATCTACCAGCATTCAATAAATTCTGAGACACTAAGCATTCTGCTACAACACAGGCTTTGTGCTAGATAATTTTGACCAACCGTAGGCCGCCGTAGGTGTTCAGAACACATTTAAGGTAGGCGGAACATGGCTGCAATGATGGTTGGTTTAACTTACCATATTTTTAACTTATCATGAGTTTATCAAGACACTGAGCCTCTGCGCCAAGTCTGTCTTCGTTGGCATCTTGCCACTCACACTAGATAGACACACTCACATCCTTACCCAAGCATCCAATTAAAATTCCAAGCAACAAGCCCTTTGGCAGGCTACTCGAGGTTTCATTTAGGTGAAGTGGAATGCATATACGGACTAGCACTGCCTGGCAGTGGTGGCACATGCCTTGGGTTCAAGACTAGCCTGATCTACAGAGAAAGTTCCAGGATAGACAGGCTACTCAGAGAAACCATGTCTCAAAAAAACTAAAAAAAAATAATGATCAGCATGCATCTAAGCAATTGTGAACCTGTCTAGCGGCGCTTAAGCAACTGGTAAAGGAGAGATAAGAAAAACTGCAGGTTTGCGGTGTCAGAAAGAATGAGGATGAGTGTTTCCAAGCTGAGCTTGAACCTCTTTCCTAACACCAGACCTGCCCCGGGGACTCCCCTGGATGTGCTCTAGTGGCCCAACTGCCCTTCTAAACAACAATTATCAGGGTCTTGAAGACAATAGAGCCCCTCACGAGGCCACAGATAATGCTTCCAACTTTGTCGGGCAAATGGAATTTGGCCCACTTTTGGGAGACATGTTTTTACCACCGAAGTCTGGAGTGAAAAGCCGAGGAGGGCCTTTGTCTAAGGAGCTCTGAGAAGGCTCTTTCCAGCCCTCTGACAGACAAAGATTGAAACTGGGGACTGTGGGGGGCATTCCTGTTTCTTGGGAGATCTTTCTCTGGAGGGATCAGGATTTGCCTTTCACAAGCTCTTCCCATCCGCTCTTTCCTTCCTGGAAACTGCACAGGCATTTGATTGGTTAGAGAGGGAGAGCATCTCTATCTCTTCACAAAACTGCCAATTACATTCTCCGTCCTGAAGCTTCTTCTTCGATCCCTACAATGTCATTTCTGCTGAGGACTCAGACTGACCTTTTAAATCCTTTTAAAGAAGTACAAGGTTTTCTAGAAATCAATCTTAACATTTCATAGGACTGCACTGAATTCTTTGTGCTTCCTTTTAGAGTTTTATTTTATTTGTCTTTGATAGCTAGTCCAGACCTTACTTTGAATGCCTCCTGTGTGGCGGCTCTAGATACAAGAATTCGAGAATGAATTAAACCAGGCTCCTGTGTTCAGTGAGCTCACAGGAGACAGACGCATAAACAAGGCCACCGTAGCAGCAATGTGTCTCGGGGAGAAACCAGACCAAAAAAACAGAAATAATGAGCATCGTGTACTCCGGTAGAGTTCACTTCTCACACACCACATCATCTGAGACTTGCAGCAACTACGATGTAGGGCAGACGGGCCCTCTGTTCACAGCCAGAGGTGCCCGATGGAGGACGGAGAGATGTGACTCATCTGAAAGACAGACCAGGAATAGACTGCTAGTCCACAGTGCTTACATATTCCCTGTCTTAAACCAGAGTTAAAAGATCAGGTGTGAGCGTTCCATTCCTATATCTATCTATCTTATAGAATTCTGAAAAAGTATGTGGAAGGGGGTGGGGAGCATTCTCACTATGTGGGGAAATAACAGAGAAATATGATTAATCTCTGCCTTCATTTTTATAGTGCATAATGAAGCACTCAGTAAGGGGATAATAACTCTGGCAGAACACCCTTCTTTCCCTTCACAGTTCCTATGAAGGCTGAGCTTTCTCTTGGGCAGTTTTTTCAATCAATGTCTTGAGGCTGAGAGAGGAGCTTGCTGTTAGAGCCGACATTTAGCATGTACACGGTCCTAGGTTCAATCCCCTGTGGTTCATAATAAATAAATAATAGGTTACAAATAAATATTAAAGTCCTTACTCTGTGAGGCTTCTGTTTTAACAAATAATATGCCTTTTTGGAAGTCCATCAAAACTGAAGACTATGAAGGTTTCTTTTCAAATCCCCTTTTCTACTATGTCCTGTCTTGTCATTTCCAGCTCCCCCCATGCCTAGTCACCAGGGTAAGCCTCAAATCAATCAGGAAGAATCATCAGGTCCTTTACATACACACCCAACTAGACAGACACACTTTTTATTTTTAACAGAATTATTAGTAATATATATATATATATATATATATATATATATATATATGCCAGATATTTTTCCTTCCTCATAACTTAATAGTCTATTTAATTATTAAATTTCTATTTTCAAAAAACACACAGGGCTGAGGGTATATGTAGCTCACTGGTAGAGTAGGATATGTGAAGCCCTGAGTTCTATTCCCAGCAAGGAACTTTCAGTCCCAGGCACTTTGGGAGCTAAAGGTTACCATGCAGACGTGGTCAAGTGCAAGAACCACACTGCGCACAACCAGTGCCCAGGAACCTCTATACAACAAGTTATGAACTGTTAAGGTGGAGGACCCAAGTTCCCAAGGAATGTGCATTTTGCCCAAGAAGCACAAGAAGGGCCTGAACATGCTAGCAAACAATGTGTAGGCATTGAATGCCAAGAAGAAGCCACCAGGACCACAGGGAAGCCTAAAGCCCAGACACCAAAGGATCCCAACCACGGGGTCCACCAATGTACCGTTATCACTCACCCCAAGCTTGGGAAGGGGATTTGTGACTACATGGCCAAGAGCCACAAGGCTCAAACCAAGGCCCAGGCTGCAACTTCTGCTCTCCTTCCCAAACGTGCCCAGGTTCCCGAGAAGGTGCCATAGTAAAAGCTTCCACCTGCCAAGGTGGAGACAGGCAAATAGGCGTGACCACCCCACTCCACACACTGTTTGCAGACTGTGGGTATTCTGTTGCAGACCATACAACCTGGGGAATTTGAGATGCAGGTTTCTGTGATCTACCACCCGAGGTCCCAGTGTGCTCCTGTGGGGCCAGAATTCAGATCTGAATTTGTCACTGTGCCTCCCAGTTGTTTCAGAGACTTTGCTGGAGAAGGCAAAGCACACAGAAAGCTGTCCACCGCTCAGAACTTTCTTTTGCCAGCAACCCTGCTGGGAACGTGTGATATTTTCTAATCTCCTCTACAACAGCTTCTCTGGAAGCTCAGGTTCACAGCCCCGAGTGGTAAATGATGGCACCCCACTTGGTTTACTTAACATTTTCATATTTTTTCAAATGCCACTGTGTGCCAAGGATTGTTCTAGAAATTCTGATGTGTCATTTTAACACATGCATGCACACACAGACACACACACAAACACGCGCGCACACCACGCATGCACACTGTGAGGTATTGTGAGCTTCCTTTCTCAAATGGAAAAAAAAAAAAACAGTGCAAAGAAATCTAATGCCTTTCCTATGTTATGAGCTTATCCTCAGTCTGACTGGCCATGAACTGTGATTCACATCTATGCAGTGCACGGTGTCGGCACTGTTAACACCCCCATCCCCATTCTAGATCCCTCATGTATCTAATGTGACTTTCGCTTGATTCTACACACAGCCACGGTGCTTTCATCTCTCCAGTCGATCCACAGCTTTAATTTCTCCCTAGAAACATCTATTCTGTGACTGTATTCACCGTCCTGAGAACACCTATCACCCTGTCCTCTTTCGGGAACTGTTTTACACCTGCGGTTGTGTTTTTCTCTTAGAAGCACTTAGACCTGCTGATCCCTTAAATATTTGGATGATTTCTGACCCTGTTCTTAATGGAAGGATGACTCTGTCTGGGTCCTAAAGAGCTCTGGAAAGAATGGCCATGATATAAGCTTGGCCAGTCTGATCTAGCCTTACAGATCAATATCAGAAAATCGCCAAGAGCAGTTCCAACCACTTAGATCTCTCTGTTGCAGATTCTCCCTGTATTCTGCACAGCCCCTTACATAACATTCAGCACTTTAGTAATTACAAGTTACAAGGTGTATTCCCCATAGAATGATAAAGTCTACAAACACAGCAAACCCAGCAGGCGCTCAATAAATACTTGTTAAACTAAATCAACTGAGGTGGGCCACCACAGTCTCAGCATTTCTCGCACACTAACTCCAGTAACACAATTCTGCGTTTCTGGCAGACAGTACTCAGGCCTCTGCCACTTTTGAAGCAGAGTTTCAATGGTAATATTATGCCAAGTGGGAGCCAAAGGCATGGAGATGCTCAGCATAAAGACCAGGCAAGGTCAGAACCCCAGAGCACGGTAAGGAACAAAGGCCACATCAAAGTTCAAGGATGGTGAGAGCAAAAGATCAATCCTTTATCAGGTATCTGGGGCCAGAGACTGCTTCCTGCCTCAGTTTTCGCAAAATAGCACAGTATAAGAAAGGTGAAACATCCTGTCTAAAGAAGCCACTGGTTCAACGGTTAAGAGCACTGACTGCTCTTCCAGAGGTCCTGAGTTCAAGTCCCAGCAACCACATGGTGGCTCACAAGAATCTGTAATAGGATCCAATGCCCTCTTCTGGGGTGTCTGAAGAGAGTGACAGTGTGCTCACATAAAATAAAGAAATCTAAAAATAAAAAAATAAAAATAAAAAGCCACTCATCAAAGTAATGACAATGCTACTGGCCAACAATACTAATGGCTGCACCTCTGACCAAAACACCTAACCCTGATGGAAAGAGGGTTCACTTTGACTGAGAGATTTCAGTCCATCGTAGCCAGGAAGACAGGACAACAGGAGTGTTGGTGGCAGTTATTCTCATGGTGTAGACAGGAAGCAGACAGAGCTAGCCTGTACCAGAGGTGGGCCTAACCACCAGAGGCAGACCTAATCTTTAAAGACCCACCCTTAGAGGCTACTTACACCAATTAGACCTCACCTCCTGAAAGGCTCCACGGTCTTCAAAACAGCATATCCAAGTAGGAACCAAGCTCTCATACATGGTCTGTGGGGGGACTTGACATATTCAAACCATAATTCTAACTCCTGCCTGAAAATGTCCCAATGAAACAAGGGCTCAAGAGCAGCCATGTCATCCAGCTAGGTGTCACTCATCATCTAGGACTCAAACTAAGTCCTAGAAATCACACCTACACTTACCTGTCTACAAGAAACTAAAATCTCAATCTCTCTCTCAATCTCTCTCTCTCTCTCTCTCTCTCTCTCTCTCTCTCTCTCTCTCTCTCTCTCTCTCTCTCTCTCTCTCTCTCATTCCTTTGAAGGCACTCTATGCTATAGAGGGAGTTTTCTGCCGTAGGAGTTATTGCATCCTGCTGAGCTCATATCCATGTGAGAATCTGACCACCTGGAAAAATCTAGGTTTTTTGAGTTAGACAGATGGCTGGAAAATGAACTGGTTTACAGTAAACCATAGACTGAAAATCCTGCCATCAGCGGTGGGAAGGAAGAGGATACTAGGCTGCAACCTTTTAGGGCTTTCTTATATTGCTTTCTCTTGCTGTGATAAACATCATGACCAAAAGCAACTTGTGAAAGAAAGGGTTTATTTCAGTTTATAGCTTAGACTCCATCCTGAAGGCACAGTCGCGGTAGACACTAAAGGCAACAACCTGATGCCAGAAACTAAGGCAGAGGCCATGAAAGAATGCTGCTTACTGTCTTGCCAGCTTGCTTTCTTTTGTCTCTCAAGACCACCTACCACATCAGTCATTACTTGAGGAAATGCCCACACAAATTTACCTACAAGGGGAGGCCTGTTGGAGACCAGAATGGAAGTGAGACAGGCAGGAACTAGAAAGGGGGACATTCAAAGTGAAAGGGGCAGGAATGGTTGAGGTTTTGGAAGCAGTTCTTAATGGGAATGCTCAGTTTTATACACTTTGTTTTTAAAATCTGCAAAGAGCTGGATCAGAAATGGTGGAGAGAAGCCATGCACCGCAATAGAACAGGTTTCAGCATCCTTTTCAACAGTCTCTTAAGAGACCCATCCAAACACACAAGGCGACTGTGCTCTATTTTAAGGCCTAGGCCTATATCACTGAGCTGTGATCTCTTTTTTGGCTACATACAGATATAAAACAGACTTGATAGAGTACAGGCATGTGGGATCTGTAAAGAAATACACTGAGTGCTTACAGAAGTTACCTCAAGAGTGGTTTCTAGGCTTTTCTCCTTCTTTCTATATTTTTATTTTCAAAGCCTTTGAAACAATGAATATAGAAAGCACACATAATCAAAAATGAACTTATAAAAAAATTGTGACTTTTGTGGTCACTTTTTGTGTATCAGCATTATTCACAACATCTGAAACACAGAAACAACTCCAGTGTCCACTGACAAACAGGTCGATAAACAAAATGTCTTCTGGCCATATGATGTAACAATAAACCAGCCTTTACAAGTAGGAGCAGTCAGGGTCCGAGACCCGCCTCGGCAGAGAGAGGTCCTTGCCACCAAGAACCCACACAATGGAAGGAGAGGATGAACTCACACTCATGCTCTGACCTCCACTTGCACACATGGTGCACAAATGCCACTACCCCATATACATACATACATACATACATACATACATTCATATATAGATACATACATACATGTAACTTAAAATTTTCAAATAAAAAATTTATACTAAGAAAATTCTAGCAAACGCTGCAACATAGATATATGTTTCATGCTGGGAAAAGCAAGCTAAGCCCGTCTTTCATCGCACCCTGTCCATGGTCAAAGCCCGTCTTTCATCGCACCCTGCCCATGGTCAAAGACTCATGGGGCCTGCTGGTTGAAAAGCTCGTCAGTCGCTCCAGCATAGACTCCCGCTTCCACACATCAAACACCTCAGCGTTTTCCAAATACCAGGCCCCATTGGTGACCTCTGAGCCTTGTGTCCATTTTTTTTCTCCCTTCACAAAATGCTTTCCACTACCCAGAGAGTTTCTATTTACTCTTCAAAAACCTACCCCAAAGAGTCTTACTCCTATACGTTCTCCAGTTCTCCATGGCAACAACTCAACATATCTGAACCTCCACCGTACAAGGCCCTGACACTCTTAGCCCAGTATATATCATTGCTTAGTCCATTTTTATAACCACCTTTCTAGAAAACTATGAGTGTGGAAGAGGGGCTTGGGGAACGCTTTCCACCTTCCCATCTCCCGTGTAGGAATTCAACTAATAGACTGTACTCAGTTCCCTGCAGCATTCCTACCAGTAACCACCATGGATGCAAGTGTCCCATCTCCAGACCCTTCAACCTCTAAGTTCTCTCTCAGCTGTGCCGGTGGAAGCCTGGATCTGCTTCATTCTGGAGACAACATCTGTCTCCAAGAATGCATAACGTCTCCATAACATCACCAAGTCCATCACATTCAAACAAGCTCACCTACTGTAGGCACCCCCCAATAAGTTTGCCTGCTGTGGGCACCTGTTAGACACCAGGAGAAGCTCTGCATGACAGAAAAGCACAAACAAGAGACACCGAAGTTCCGATTTTTTTTTTTTTTTGTCTTGCCTCCAATTTGCCGTCCCGCTGCCTAAGCCTCTTGAGGCTAGAAATACAAGCATGAGGCACGACAGGCAGTCTTCAGAATTATTCTTGGAGCTCTGGCTCTAGAGAAGAGAATAGATAAACACAGGAGGGGAATCACCATGTAGCCTGAGTGCTAGAGAACTCTTGTCGGCTGACCAATGAAGGGCTACTGCACGGCTCTTGGAGCTACCAGGCAGCCAGAGAGTTAAGTGGAGTACCAAAGAGTCAAGCAAGTGGCTAGTCGGAAAAAGAGCATTCTGCAAAGGGGAGAAATTGGAGACATTGAGGAATCAGCAGAGATCAACAGACCTAGAAGTGAAGACTGGCAAGAGCAGACAGTTAAGGGAAGAGGTAAGACTATGGCTTTGTAAATCCAGTCTAGGGTTCTTAATGAGAGACTACAATGGACACTGTTTAATGAGGCACTTTAAACAGAGGATATCAGACTTCACTGTAAGGACATCTGCTAGATGCCCTGGGTTTGGGGGACAGGCCATGAGGATAAAAGAAGAGAGGGAGACCAATTAGAAGTATGGCTGTCTATAGGGACAAGTGTGTCTCCTGGAAGTCATTTGGTAGTATCTGGAGAAATGCTCGGCTATCACAAGTTAAGGCAGGTTGGTCACTGCTATCTAGCAGGCACAGTCCACATTATACAATTTCCTTCTCTCAACCAAGAAAGACCCAGGTCACATCAATCCCACCAAGAGCTGATCAATGTCATACTGTGGCCATGCAGATAAAGAAGGAACGAAAGTCCCCACATGCAGAAATAGTCAAAGGTTTCCTAAATATTTCCTAAGCCACTACTGTCCCTTTTCAATTAGCTCAGGGGTAATATGGAAAAAGAGACAATTCTGGACTTTGGGCTTTCATATGCTTAGTCCATGGGAAGAAGAGGAAGAATATGGGTAGGCCAGAGATGTAGTTCAGTTAGGACAGTATTTGCCTACCACACACAAGGCCCTGGGTTTGACGGAGCCTAGAATACATGAGTCTCTGTCTAAAACAAAACAAACAAAACACCAGGAAAAATGAATGTAGATAACATCTTTACGAGGTCTGGGAAGACCTCAAGACTAAGTGATTGAGAACACTCACTCTTGCACAGGAGCCAAGTTGTTCCCGACCCTAATATCAGGTGGCTCACAGCTGCCTATAATTCAAACTGCAGGGGATCTGACGCCCTCTTCTGGAGCCTTTAGGCACCTGTACTCACCGCGCGCGCGCGCGCGCGCGCGCACACACACACACACACACACACACACACACACACGCACAAATAAATCTTTAAAAAAGAAAGCCTGATCCCTCAGCATGAGAATATAGCCTTTCCTCTCATTTTATGCTATGCACACCCACGCATATTCACACGCATGTACAAGCTGGCAGATAAACATTTCCTATATCAGAGAAGAGGGTTAGTAAAATAATGTGAATGTAGAAGTTATGGGTCTATAAGAAAAATTTTTTTTGTTCTCTACTCCACCCACCCACAAGGAAAGGAAGATGTATTAGTTAGCAAACAGATTCATGTGAACTGAAAGGAGACAGAACCTTTGTTAGAGCAGAGATGAAGGCTCACAGGGACAACCAAGATGGACCAAGGATAATTGTCCAGAGTTGGTATGCATGTGAATGACATGATGCCCTTCCATCTCTGCATATTACATACAAGAAATGAGGAAAGAGACATCCAAAGGACAAAGAATGATTATTAGCATGGACTGACCACTGAAGACTCAATAAGAAAGATGCCACCCCAGCTCTGTAGCTGACAAACTCGGACTGATAGTACATTACAACCAATGGTCCACAATCGCTCTGGATCTTAGGCCATGACCCTAGAGGAATCAGTAGAGAGGCCCCCAAATTGGCCCAGATGTATCTCTGTCACCATCCAGCAAAACAGAGACGTGACAGAGAAACCAAATGACAGAAGAAAAGAAAGGGTACTTCTTATGCCTCTGAGTTGTGGCCAAGGTTGACTTATTCAGAGCTGCAGGAGTCATGGGCTCCCCAGTTTTCATCTGCACAGACCACAGAATTCTAGGGGCAGTACAAAGTCCACTCACGGCACCTTAAGCATCCCCTACCGCCACACACACTGCACTGTCACACACAGGCAAACACACCCCCACATACCCTACAGGTAGCGCGTGTTGATCAGGACACAGCTGTTTCCAAATTGCCATTTAAGTCAGTAGCTGAGCACTCTGCAGTTGAAAATGCCAAAGCTCACATGTTGTAAGTAACCACAAAGCATCACACTGGCATTGCTTAGCAGAACCGGGCATGCGTTTGTTTCCCTCAGCCCCTCTTCAAACTGCCTCCTGGGAAAAGCCCTGCAGGAATCAGGGAATGAGGTAACGGACACCAGGAAGACATGGATAATTCATGAATTGTATGGGCTGGTGTGTTCCAAACCGTGAACCAAGGAAGAATCTCCCAAACCGTGAGCCAAGGAAGAATCTCCAAACCATGAACCAAGGAAGAATCTCCAAACCATGAACCAAGGAAGAATCTCCCAAACCGTGAGCCAAGGAAGAATCTCCCAAACCATGAACCAAGGAAGAATCTCCAAACCGTGAGCCAAGGAAGAATCTCCCAAACCGTGAACCAAGGAAGAATCTCCCAAACCATGAGCCAAGGAAGAATCTCCCAAACCGTGAGCCAAGGAAGAATCTCCCAAACCGTGAGCCAAGGAAGAATCTCCCAAACCAGCTGGGGAAAGAGGCTTTCAGGGTGGACCAAGTTTGAGGAGACTGACCAGACTCTGAAGTTCACCTCCAACACTGCCAAGGGTGTCAGAAGCCCTGAAGGGAAACAGGCCATTTTCATCTGGTTTATCCAAGAATTTTCAAGACCTAGTTTCTTTCACCCAACGCGCCATGTTGCCCCCACCAGCCTCTTATCTTCCCGTGCCAGTGGAAATTGGAAAGTGGAATCTTGTTTGAACCTAGCTTTGCCAGGGTTTCCTGAGGACTCTGATGCAATTGATTTTATTTCTCTAAACTTCACCTCTTCATCTAGAGAACTGGTGAGTCTCTTGCAGAGGTAGAGGGGTCACAAAACAAGAGAAAGTGCAATTGCCTTCCTCTACAAACTAAACCTATATAGACCTACCTACTAAAGAATGACTAAAGGAATTAATGGGAGAGGAAACCCCCTCAAGAAACGGCCAATAGGGACCCTTAGATCTACTGATGGGCAGCTGGAAGGAAAGCTGCACCCCATCAAGACTAGTGCAAGACCTACTAGCTCCCAACCCATCCTTCGCCAAATCTCTGCTGACAAACACCAGAGACAAAGGAGGAAGCTCGGCAAACCAGGAGTATTTCTTTGCATAGGAAAGCACCTCCTCTCAATAAAACAGGAAGTATGCTGTTCTTAACCAAGTGTTTGTATCCTACAAAATGCATATGTGAGCCCATCCCACCCCCAATCATGGTACTGAGAGGTGAGGATATAGGCCTGTGGGTTGCTCCAAATGTTGAGTGCTTGATCTCTGTGAGCATGCTCTGAAGAAAAGCCAGATGAGCAGACAATAGGATGCCGCTGTCTACAATTCAGGAAGCCATCTCTCACCAGAAACCTAATTTGCTGGCACCTTGATCTTGGAGTTGCCAGCCTCCTGAACTGAGGGAAAGAGGTAAAAGCCATGCAGCTAGTGTGTCTTGCTGTGGCAGTCCAGGCTAAGGGAAGTGGCACTTCTCAACCACTCTCAGCCCGAAGAAGCAAAGATGGTTCCGTGTGTGCACTTTTGCCCTCTGGAGTTCATGGATGAGGATCTAATCTCTAGAATTTGATGAAGAGTAATAATGTTCAGGGTAGAGAGGTGTGGGGGTGGGGAAGGAATGTGGGAACTGTTCATTCTGCCTGGGAGAGCTGGGAAGGCATCATATGAGGAGGAAGATCATCTGGGCAGCCTTTGAAGGGTAATGGGGTTGAACAAACAGGGTAGAGACATTGGAGGGAGAGCAAAGGCATGAACTGGGAACAGTTGGTGGTAGAGGAGGTGTGTTGAGCATTTGGGGAGGGGTAAGGGGAGACTTCTATTATAACGGTAAGACTGTCTTAGAAAAAATGACAAAGAAGAGAGTGACTGAGGCTCCACTTCGAGGGATTTTTACAGATTTCAACGTAAAGGCCACGAGTTGTGAGCTGGAGGCCAAATGGGCTGCCTCGGCCCTATTTCACCCATGTGTTTGGTTAGAGAGGGTAGAATTTTTAAAAGTTGGGTCATCATTTAAACAACCAAGCGATTTTGTTTCAGTTCAGCTTTCCTCCCAACAGTGGGAGAACTGCCCACCCAGGGCTCACATTCCAGCCAGGCAATGACAAGCTGGAGGGAGCAGCCCTTGTGCCTCTAAAACTGCCCTGTTGGCCACAGTCCCCACCATTCCCCACAGTTCTCCCCATCCAGTGTGTTTTCCTTCCTTTGTCCTGTTGAAATGCTTGAAGAATCTAAGGAGGCTCTCCAACCATGCTAAGAAACATGGAAGAAGCTCTCTGCAAGTCTAGAGCTCATTCTGACAGCTGCAAAGTTGCATTGTGGGTTTTCTTAATCTTTTCTTATGTTACTGTCATTTTTCTAAGGGAAGCCTTAGAAGGTAAATAGTGTATCCTATACTTTTTTATCTCTCTGGAAACACCACAGAAGGCTTGAGGACAAGGTCAATGCTTGATACCTGCATGCTTATTCTTCTTTCCCCCATTGTGATGGCTTGGGCCAGGAAGTGGCACTATTAGGAGGTGTGGCTTTGTGGAAGTAGGTGTGTCACTGTGAGCGTAGGCTTTGAGACCCTTCCCCTAGCTGCCTGGAAGTCAGTCTTCTACTAGCAGCCTTCAGATGAAGATGATGAACTCTCAGCTCTGCCTGCACCATGCCTGGTTGGATGCTGCCATGCTTCTGCCTTGATGATAATGGACTGAACTTCTGAACCTGTAAGCCTGCCCCAATTAAATGTCATTTGGTCTTTTGGACTTGCCATGGTCATGGTGTCTGCTCACAGCAGTAAAACCTTAACTAAGACACCCACTTTTTTTTCACTTTTACTATTAAAAAGTTGGCCTGTGATAAATATGAATGCTCCTAAAGTCAATCACCACGCTCCTGTTTCAATTCTCTCTTGGGCTGAAATGGAAACAGGAACATGGTG
Source organism: Mastomys coucha (assembly GCF_008632895.1). Taxonomy (NCBI): domain Eukaryota; kingdom Metazoa; phylum Chordata; class Mammalia; order Rodentia; family Muridae; genus Mastomys; species Mastomys coucha. Next base: position 106,106,882 of record NW_022196903.1, read on the forward strand.
AGTGAATGTGACCATTATGTCTGGCAGCGAGAGCAATCAGAGCTTGGGGTACAGAGAATTCAGCAGATAAGATCCCCAAATGCTATCAGTGATCTCCAGGGGGAACTGTGGAGGACAGCGGGGATGCCAAGAAGCTGGAGACAGGCAAATGTTCTGATTTTCAAAATGGGAACGGGTGACAGCCTGCCAGTTTCCGGCTAGAGAATGTAATGTCACTCTCAATCGAGGTTCTTGAGCAGATTGTAAAGGGACACTTCGGAGCACCTAAGATAGGAAGTAATGTCTGTTCGGAGCCTGTGTCAGGGAACTGAGAATGAGCCAGCTCAAATCCATCCTGACCCCTAGCCATGGAGATCAGAGATGCACAGTGAGCATGCGTGACATAAGCAGTGAGCAGAGCCAAGAGCTAAGGGATATACTGGTAGAAGTATTACAGGCAGCATAAAGTGGGGACAGCCATTATCTTTCTTCCACCATATTGACAAAGTACAGAGAGTTAAATCTCTGGAGCATCCTTTTGGAAAACCTCCTGAAAAACATGAAGCTCCCCTGCAAGTTTCTGGCACCTATGGAAAAATTTAAAACGTGGGCAAGCTTAAAAGTGGCAACAAACGGTTGCACTCAGGTGGGACTGTGCATTTGGACAAGATGTGTGCCCTTGGGTCTATCATAACTGTCACCACCCCTTCTACCGCTATCAGTAAAGTGTGCCATCTGCCACGAATCATCTTCCTTCTACCCTGCAAGCACCCAACACATTGGGATTTGCGATCCAGGAAGCAGTAGAGCTAAGATGAAGGAAGGACTGGGTTGTAGCTCCATTGGTTGATAGAGCAGATCACTTACCAAGCAGGAAGCCCTGGGTTCAATCCCCAGCATGGCATGAACCCAAGCATGGTTATACTGTGACCCAGTACTCAGGAGGTGGGTGGAAGCAAGGGGGTCAGGAGTTCAAAATCATCCTTGGCTAGACAGTACAAGGCTATCCTGGGCTACTTGAGAAACCCACACATACAGCCCCCAAATACACGAGTGAAACGATGAAGACAGCAAACAGTGGTGGCTGCTGTTACCACAGCAACTAAGGTGAAGTACAGTCAGGGGCAAAACTGGAGGGTCCCAACCCCCAAGGAGTAGGCAGTCACAGAGATGTGTCTGTCCTATTCTAAGAAGTCTCCAAGAAGAAAAACCTATAGAACCATTAGGTGAGACTGTCTAAGAAAAAAAAAATCCATGAGCCACAGCTAGCCAAACATAAAGTCTGTGAGCCTAGAGGACACTGAGGTTCCCATCCCTGGTACACACGAGCACTGGTACACAGTCAGACTCAGGTACCTGGGAGGCAAGGAGGGCTTGAATCTAAACACGTCTACAATGGAAATGCACGCGATTCAAAAGTATCCATCCTTTGTTAAGTCAGTGAAACTCAATGTCATTTCGAAAAATCAGAAGTTTCCCTCACAAAATCCACTGTCTATGAGATCTGTCTAATGAAGTAGACTGTTAGCAGCAACCTGGCCAGACGCCAGGAAGACAGTAACTGGCACAAAGCATTATTTTTGCTCATGGATCAAACATTCCTCAGAGACAAGCCACAAAGGCCGAGGGAGGAAAGAAGGGAACAATGGGACGCCATCAAGAGGCCACCAGTGCCCAGCACAACACTGCCATCTGCTACTGACATCAATCCTTCAAGGGGCTGTGTCAGCCAGACAATGTTCGGGGACACCAAGCCTGGGAAGATGCCGGCCTTGCGACCTTGGGTAAGTCATTGAACACTGCCAGGCCTCAGTTCCTTATCTCTGAACCTGGGCTCCTACTAAGCCTTTTGTACACCGTGTGGACCAAGAGCGGTGAAGCCGAGGATGGAGCCCCAGACACAGGAGGTGCCTGGATACATCAATCCTTACCAGAGTAATTAACAAACAAGGCTGTGGATGGGAGCCAGGGCCTGGGACACGCTAGGCAAGTGCTCTACCACTGAGCTACATGCCAGGCCAGGCCAACAGATAAAACGTTTGGAAGGAAAGATTTCAAAGGGCCTCAGGTGCAGCAGTCCTGTGATCCGAATCTTATGGGTGCCTACTATAGGTGATAAATAAATAAATAAAAAATAAATAAATAAACAAACTCAGTCAGAGTGTAAAGACATCCAGAATCTAGAAGAGAGCAGATCTTTTGGGCGGATTTCCTGAAGAAATTCCTTGCCCTCGCCTTGTATGTACTAGTCAATCCGTTAGTTAAAGGTGAAAGGTGAAAGGAAGCGAATTACTGGGACAAGTGATGCTTTGTGGGTCCTCAGGAAAGGTTGGCTGCCTGGTGTAAGCCTTTAAAGAGGAGATAAGCAGATTTCCTACCAAGACACACACACTGTCCAAACATCCCATTCTCTTGTCTGTCACAACATTTTTATGGGAATATCAATTTAAAAAAAAAAAAGTAGTCAAGATAGTCTCAAAACACACACACAATGTTTTGTTTTGTGTGTGTATAGATATGTGTTTTGAGAATATATGTATATATACACATATATGTGTGTGTATATACATATATATATATGTATGTATAAACTCACTCCCTAAAAAGTAGATATACAAAATTGAAAATCGGTTTTTGTTCTGAACAGCTGGCTGAATCCCAGTCTCTGGCAGCTAAAGGGCTTGTTTCTCAATTGTCAGCAAGGCTGACACATTTAAGTCACTGTTTCTGACACTGAGCTGAAAACTAAGGAGGAGGCCAGGGAATGGGAGAGATCTCAATTCTTTATTCCTGAGGTCTACCCAGGGACAGTTAACATCCTGGCTGGGCCCACAACCAAAGACAAGGAAAACACAAAGCCCCCACCCCCACTGCATGCCTGTGCTCCAAAGCTTCCCCCCAAATCAGAAGGTTGAAAGCAGCCCAGTCAGGACAGACGGACAGACAGACAGCCTGAGGCTACTGACTTCCTGCGGCGTGGAGCCCTCGGGCAGCACAGAAACAGGCGTGGCATCCTCTGGTCGCCAGAACCTCAAAGCAGCACCCTGCTCGACAGACAGCCTCCAAACCAGGCCTCCACACCCACTGAAGGATGCAGCGTACCCACTCTGCGTGAGACCACAACACGCCCTGTGTCGCAGCAAGGAGAACCGAGGACTGGAAAGAAAATGGGTGCTTAGAGCCCCAGCTGCTTCTCTCCCTCACAGGCTCTGCGAAGGGGAAGCAGGGCAGGGAACCTTCAGCTCTCCATGCTGGAGCTGTGCTTAGGAAGCCTGGGGGTGCAGAGAGCCCACCGTCTGGCCAGAGAGCAGAGGCTGCTTGCCTTCTTTTAGCTGTGCAACTGCGGCCCTTCTCTTCCTCTCGGCTAGCAAGGACTTAGGGAGCGGCTTCTGCGAGAAGTGTGGGTTCTATGCCACCCAAGCTGGAACCAGCACCCAAAGGTCATCTCACTCTCCTAGCAGGCAGACTCTCCCCAGAACCAGGGGAGCCAAGCCGCACCTACCAGTCCAAATGGGACACTGAGGTGTTGGCTTTTAACCAAAGGTGATGACCCGAAACACCGGTGTGCACAGAAGGACCAGGCTGCACACTGGAAGATAATACATTTTCTGCACAGAACTCTCTCTTTATGCTTAAATGCCTGCATTAGTCTGGATCAATATGTCCCATAACAGTTAATCCATGGCAACTCAGACCAGGCAAGAAATGCTGACAAAGAAGGGCTACTTAAGGATGCTGTGCCCCCCACTCCCCCACCCCCCCACACACACACAGCCCATACTCATGCATTTGAATTTCAGCCCAGAGAAGGCAGCAGAGGCAAAACAACCACCCACAAAAGCCAAAAGAAGGGATGGGGAGAGCAGATCAAAAAATATATACATAAATAGCAAGGGGCTTGCA
>NW_022196903.1:106110773-106152497 GCF_008632895.1 Mastomys coucha
GGCCTTGATTATCAAAATGGCCTTAGAGTGACATATCACTGCCACGATGATGGAGTACTGGCGACACTCCTAAAGTCCCTTCCTCACACACCTGCAATGCAGAGATTTCTGCCCTTTCTGTAATTCACGCTCCCAGCCCAGGCGCTATCTGCAGTGGGAGCCAGTCTGGACTTGTGTAGCCAGCACCCGTTCCTCCTTACAATAAGATTATTGCTGCATAGCAACTTCTCAAGAAGGCTGGGAAGCAAAGGAAGAGACAGCAGAGGGAGAGACAAGGGGACAGAGAGAAGGCACAGTCCCTCAGCCCCACCGCTCACCTTTTATTTGGGCTTCATATTCAGCAATGATCTCTTTGTCTTTCTTGAACTTAGTTTGAGATGACATCTTCCGACGTGGCAAAAAGAACTGACAGGCTGTTTGATTTATTTCTCCTTTTCTTTCCAAGTCCTCTCCCAAGCCTGGGTAATCACACAGCAATGGTCGATTTCACAGGTTTCGGGGCTAATCTCTTTTACTTGGCTGCAGAGCCCGGGGTTGAAATCCTTCTTCTGGGAGAAAAATGCTCTCTGCTGGCAGGGAAATGGCTCTAGTGGCTTGCTCTGGTCAGCTCCTCTTGCAAAAGAAGAAATCACCCTGGGGGTACCATAACCTGCCCCAGATTTCCAGGATTTTTCTTCCAAAATAATAATAATAATAATAATGATAATAATAATAATAGCAGTCAAGAGCACACATACACAACGCACGCACACACATACACACAAACACATTCACGAGTGCACACACACACTCACCCAGACACGCTTCCACGCAATTGTGCTGTGCACACACCCATCCACACCACAAGCGCGCGCATACACACACGCGCGCACACACACACACACATACACACACACACACACACACACACACGCACCCACACCCTCACTCACACACACACAACCGCTTGCTCACTCATACACACACATCCACAAGAGGCGCGGCGCCTCCTGGGTCGTGTGGCCAGTCTCCGGTTCGCTTTGGAAGGCTCTGCTGAGGAAATGGTCAGGTTGCCAAAGGACCGGTCATCTCTCATCCTCCCTCAGGTCGATCGGCGCCTGGGGTCTGCTGTGCGGTGAGGATCAAAACCAGGAGAGGGAGATGGAAGTTTTCCCGGCTGTAGCGTTTTAGCTCCGCTGGACCCAGGGCTGGACTGCTCACCCTGCAGGGCTGGCTGAGCTCTCCCCCACTGCCCTCGTCACTAGACTCCGCCTCCCGGATTTTATAACAACTGACACATTGTAGCCTACAGGAGAGCTGAACTAGCTGCAAGCAAAAAAGGGGAAGAAACGCTCACAAAAAGGAAGGCGGCAGGAGGGGGAAAATCAGGTTGGGAAGGCCTGGAAGGCTCCTGCAAACTCCAGCTAGTAGTAGTAGGGCTGAAGATTTTCTAACAAACACAGGAAGATTCTTTTCTTGGCGTTGTGAAAATGATTTCAAGCCCTTAAACCAGCAACTATATGACGAGTTGTCACTCTGCGTGAGACTCTAGCAGAGGGCCTGATGCAGGCAGGGGAGGGTACTATTTTTGAAAGAATTACTTGATAACCGGGACAGTGCCAGAGGTTTCAGCTTTGCAGAGAGATCTGGCGGGCAGGGCTGCCTTCAGGCTGAGAGAAGGTGGGACAGCACCATTCCATCTCCCTTGCTTCAGTTTCTTTCCCAGTAAAATAAGCTCTCGTTGGAGATTTTTTTTTTCTTCAAGATTTATTTGTTTATTTTATGTATATGAGTACACACTGAGGCTTCATCTGGTTGTTGGGAATTGACTTTAGGACCTCTGCTCCCTCTGGTCAACCCGGCTTGCTCGCTCTGGTCGGTCCTGCTCGCTCAGTCCCTGCTAGCTCTGGCCCAAAGATTTATTTATTATTAAAAATAAGTATATGGTAGCTGTCTTCAGATGTACCAGAAGAGTGTATCAAATCTCATTACAGGTGGTTGTGAGCCACCCACCATGTGGTTTCTGGGATTTGAACTCAGGACCTTCAGAAGAGTAGACAATTGAATGGACAATTTCAACAAATACATACAAAAAGCTCACTAAAGGGCCCACTGGCATTATAAGGGCAAGAGGTTCCATATGGCATTAAAACAGAATTTAACTAAAATAGGTAAAAATGACACGTGTTAAGAATTGAAAATATATCCAGGCAGTGGTGGCACACACCTTTAATCCCAGCACTTGGGAGGCAGAGGCAGGTGGATTTCTGAGTTTGAGGCCAGCCTGGTCTACAGAGTGAGTTCCAGGACAGCCAGGGCTATACAGAGAAACTCTGTCTTGAAAAACAAAACAACAACAACAAAAAAGAATTGAAAATATTACAGAACATGAGGTATTCAAATGTAAAGAGCTTTGGGGGGATTGAGTATGAACAGAAACAGTTTGGCCCAGTACCTGGGCACACAGTAAGCTTCCTATAAATAGTAACCCCAGCATCCTAGGAGGTACATCCCATATAAGTACCAAAGTAAGTGTCCTCTCACAGGTGACAAAGCACAAAATGACTTACCGGAGTACCAGCATTCCTACCCAGACAACAGAAACCACCAGTAGGAAAGACTCCATAGGAGTCGCCAGCATTTCATTAGAGAGTCCAAGTCTCATTGTCATCTCAAATAGTTCAGTGTGGTAGGTCAAACTAGCATCAAGTACCATAGGATGGCTGACAATAAACTCTTGAGGGAGTCTTGTCCCCCAAGAGTTCACTGAAAGAAACTTCCACCACTTTCTCAAATTAGGTATGGTCTTCCACTTGCCCTTCTGGAATGATCCAACGTATGACTTGGCTTGGGTTTAGAAATGAACAGGTTATCCATACCAGCCCCTAAAGGTTCCCCAAGGGAGGGTGCAGCTAGAACGAGCCTGGAGAGGAAGGTAAAGTGAGACAGGGTCCTCCTGCCTAGTGATCAGTGGGCCAGCACCAAGAGCTCAGTGGGGAATGCATAGAATCTGCCTGAGCAGAAGTCCACCTGGTGAATCATACACTTATTATAGCTCTGGACACAGAGAGAAAAAGGTCACAGAGTTCATAAGCAGATGCCACAGCCCACATCCTCCTGCCTCACCCTTCCCAGGGACATGTAGGCCCTCTGCTATGCAGAAGCCACGAGTGTCACTAGAGGAAGATATGCTCAGAGATTAACCTCTCTGCCTTAAGCTTAGATCCTCAGAGAGAAAAGGGAGTTAGTGCACTATGCCCTGGAATGTGAATATGCAACTAACCAGATTCCTTCCTGTCTCTTCTATGAGGCTGGAGCCTGGAGCCAGGTGACGCCGGCTGCTCTCTGTGGCCGCTGGGAGAAGGAACCCGGTAAATGGCAATTCTAACACACGCATGTTGGAGATGCACACAGAGCTCTGAGCCATGGGGATGTCCCAAGAAGCTATGAGACAATAAAGCCAGAAAATGCCTGTTGAACAGCAAGGGCTGGGTTTCTGACGCAGAAGGATGGTGATTTACAGTCTGACCCAGCCACATCCCAGCTGTGTGGCCTCCATGCCTTCTCAGAACATCAGTGTTCTCGTCTATCAAATGACAGTTCTATGGAGACCCCACCAAGGGCCAAGCATAGGAGCCGGGGGGCTTCACAGACACTCGGGACAAAAGTAGGTAAAAAAAGAAAGAAGAAAAGAGGGGAGAGAGGGAAGGCTCACACAGCCACAACGTTGTCGCCCATTGAGGAACCTATATTGTCTCAAATCTTCTGTTCCTGGGAAGAGGTCAGTGGCCTGGGCAGGGCCCCCGGCACTGTGGCCTCATCTTGTCCCTTCCAACCTTCCCCACAGCTCACTGGCATCTGGGTCACCCAGACTGCTGCCCTTCTGCAATAACCCCCTCCAAACGGTCATTGTTCTTTGTTGAATGAAACCAATTGCTCCAACCAATGTTTACTCTTCACAGGGCAGTAACAGAAACCAGACCCCCTCCCCATAAATTTGTAACTGTAAAGGGGCAAAACCATGTGATTTGATCTGTGTTCCTCCCCCCCCCCCCCAACCAAGGATTAGAACAGCCCTGGAAACCTGCTATTTCTCTCAGGCCCGGTTCCTGAATTGTACTGATTTTAATTGATTTAATTTTGCTTTGTTTTGTTTTGTGTCCATGTTTGCCTACATGTATGTGTGTGTGCCAGGTACATACCTGTTGCCCAAGAAAGCCATAAGAGGTGTCAATTCCCTGAAACTGGAGTTATGAGCTACCATGTACTAGGTGCCAGAAACCAAACCTGGGTTCTCTACAAGAGCACTCAAAATGATTAATCTGTGCTATCCCTTCAGCCTCCAAAGTTACTTTTTAAAAATGATTTAGTTTTTATTTTATGTGCATTGGTATTTTGCCTACATATAGGTCTATGTGAGGGTGTCAGATTTCCTGAAACTAGAGTAACAGAAAGTTGTGAGTGGCCATGTGAGTGTGAAATTCAACCCCAGGTCCTCTGGAAGAGCAGCTAGGGCTCTTGACCACTGAGCCATCTCTCCAGCCCCTAAAATTTTACTTTTTTATTAAGACCTCTGTCTGTGTAGATGACAGTCCAAGTGCTCCACACAGATCTCATAGACACAGGTCCTTGCTATAACTCGCTGGATCTGGTGCTGTAACAATCCTTATTTTCAAATTGGGGGAACAGAGACACAGAGCAGAAAAGCAATTTGCCTGAATTTAGCACTATCTAGTAACCACACCCACTTTGGAACTCATTGAAATGCAGGTCTGACCAGGATCAAGACCCAAGGAACTAACCAAAGGAGATCATAACGATGCCTCTCAAGCCTTTACAGAGCTTCTCATTCCATGGCTATGTTCGTCTTACGAGCTTCAAATGAAAGTTTTCCATTAAACAAATTGGAGGTTAAAAAAGTATAAGGAAAACATCACAAATGACCATTGGTGTGGCTTAAATTACAATTGCAGCAGAATAATACAAAACTCACCCAACCGGTTTCTTTTCCTGGTAGAAAAAAAAGAAGAAGAAAAAAGTGGAGGGGTGGGGGTGGGGTGCTATGTGTGAAGGAGGAGTGGCCAGAATAGTTTTTGGTTTAAGGCATTTTATTTTTCTGGTCAACTAGAAACACTCCCTGCCTCCAGCTCAAGGTGACTAATTTTGTGACATTTTTCACCCCGCACTGCCACCAGCCAATGCATCCACAGCCGGTTCAGAAAAGTCTGGCCTTCCAACTGGGTTCTGAGAGATGGATGTACTACAACTAACTCAGCCAGTTGGTAATAGTGGAACCCTGGGTGTGACTCAGTGGGAAAGTGCTTGGCCTAGCTAGCCCTTACAGGCCCTGGGTTCAGTCCCCATGAACCTTGCCTTATGGGCAGCACTACCTGGACCAAGTGGGCTATATTAAAAAGAAGGAGGAAGAAGAAGAAGAAAAGAAAGGAAAGGGAAAGGTATGACGTTGGGAGGTAGATGTGCTGTGGGAAGAAATGAGGGGGTAGACATGCTCAGATTTCACTATACAAATGCATGAAATTCTCAGAAATAAAACTCAAGCAAAGCAAAGTCCAGAGAACTCGGCGTTTACCATGCCTGTCACAAGCCAGAGACTTGATTCCTCCAGCATGCAAAAACATAGGAATTTTAGGGCTGGAGAGATGGCTCATCAGTTAAGAGCACTTGGCTGCTCTTCCAGAGGATCCAAATTTGATTCTCTGCACTACCACAGGGACTCACCCCTGTCTCTAATTCCAGTTTTAGGGGATTTAACCCCCTCTTCTGGCCTCCCTGGGCACTGCATGTACATAGTCTAGAGACATATTTGCAGGTAAAACACCCATACAAATAAAATAAAAACAGACAAATCTTTTTTTAAAAAATATACAAATCCCCCAATGTACAATGCTAACACACATATAGCAAATGTTCTTAGCAGCACTATTAATGATAATTAAATATCTTATGGTTACATTGCTGTGAAGAGATACCCTGACCAAGGCAACTCTTATAAAAGACAACATTTAATTGGAGTTTGCTTATAGTTTCAAAGGTTCAGTCCATTATCATCATGGCAGGAAGCATGGCAGCATGAAGGCAGACATGGTGCTGGAGGAGCCATAAGTTCTATATCTTGATCTGCAGGCAACAAGGAAAGACTGTCCCAAGGGGCGTGGCTCAAACATATAAAAGACCTCAATGTCTGACACCCTTCTTCCAACAAGGCTATATGTACTCCAACAACTCTGCACTTCCTAATGGTGTCATTCCCTAAGGACCTATGGGGCCAATTACATTCAAACTAACACATTATAAACAGGTGAGTGGATTAGCAGAATATCTGTATATTTGAATAGCATTTTTCTGTTTTCATATACTCATATATAAAGTTAAGTATTGATATGTGGCCGGGCAGTGGTGGTGCATGCCTTTAATCCCAGCACTTGGGAGGCAGAGGCAGGCAGATTTCTGAGTTCGAGGTCAGCCTGGTCTACAGAGTGAATTCCAGGACAGCCAGGACTATACAGAGAAACTTTGTCTCGAAAAAAAAAAAAAAAAAAAAAAAAAAGACTTAGTAGAATGAATCTTTCTTTTAAATTTATTTATTTAATGTATATGAGCACATTGTAGCTGTTTTCAGACACACCAGAAGAGGGAATAAGATCCCATCACAGATGGTTGTGAGCTACCATGTGGTTGCTGGGAATTGAACTCAGGACCTCTGGAGGAGTAGCCAGTGCTCTTAGCCGCTGAGCCATCTCTCCAGCTCCAGTAGAATGAATCTTAAAAGCATGGTGCTAAATGAAAGAAGACAGACACAAAAGGTCACAGTATAAAGGATTCTTTATATGAAATATTGGAGGTTTGGCGTCTCTTTGGTGATGACATATTTGGGAAGTAAACGTAGGTGATAGTTACCACTCTATAAATGTGCTAAATGTCCTTTGATTTCATACTTCAATGTGCCTATTTTTATTTTTGTTTTATTTCATATATGTGGATGTTTTACCCACATGAATGACTATGTACTGTGTGTACCTACTGCCCATGGAGATCATAATAGTATGTCAGATCTCTTGGAACTGAAGTTACAGATAGTAATGAGCCACCATGTAGGTGCTGGGAACTGGACTCAGATCTTCTGCAAGAGCAGCCAGTGCTCTTAACCTCGAAGCCAGCCCTCCAGACTTTGTGGTTAATTTTCTATATTATGCACTTCACCTCTGTAATAAACAAATCAATTCTTCAGGTCTGTGAGAACACCAACAGCCTAGATGGAAAGTCACTGAAGGCTGTGAGTGACAAGCTGCAGAAAACAAGCTACATATGAATATTACACACTCCGCTCACAATTAGCATCTATAAGACATGGCTAGATCCAGGCAACAGGACACTGTGTCTTTCTCTACTTCTCTGTCTTGCCTTCCTGTAAAGAGGCAGGCTCGCCCCATGGTAAAAGAGGCTCCCAGCAGCTCTAAGTTCTCTCAGCCTGGCAAACCCAGCAATAAAGACTTTTCCCCCAGAAATTCCTGTAACTATCCTGGGAATGGTCTAGCCCAGAACAACGGCTATCGTGGATGAGTGGTAGGAACATAGTAACCCTGCCCTGGGCCGTGTTCCAAATAGTCAACTTGGCCCCAGAGGTAGGATGAGTTCCCAAAAGAGGATCAAGGTGCCATTCCAGAAGGAAAAAGATACATAAAAATCTTGTCTGCTAAGAACCACTTAGAATGGGACATGCAGGATAGACCCACAGCAAAAGTGCTACACATGGCATAACATCATCTGGAACCTTCTCATCCAAAGCCACAGCCTGAACCAGGCCTGTAGGTTAGACTGCCCTGACGCTCTAGATGAGGAAAGGAAGGTACAGCCATTCTAAAGCTAATACAGGGGAGAACCAGGCAGGAATTCAGAACGCCTGACCCAACATCATGTCCTGTCTCTCTACACACACACACACACATACATGCACACACACACATACACACACACCTGCTACCTGCTGAAAGACACCTGCAGCCTGAAGAAATGGCAGGAGAGGCTAAGGATGTAGCTCCATTGGTAGAGCACTTGCCTTCTCTGCCCAAAGCCCCAAGTTCCATCCCAGCACTGCATAAACCAGAAGTGGTAGCACATGCCATTAATCCTATCACTCGGGACACAGATGTAAGAGAAGGGGAAATCAAGGTCATCCCCAATTGCTTAGTGAGTCTGAGGCCAGTGTGAGGTAAGTGAGACCCTGTCTCAAGAAAGGAAAGGGGAGAGATAGAGAGAGAGTAAGAGCAAGAGCAAGAGAGACAGGGACAGAGACAGAGACAGACAGAGATAGAGATAGAGACAGACAGAGATAGAGACAGACAGAGATAGAGAAACAGAGACAGAGACAGATAGAGACAGAGACAAATAGAGACAGAGAAACAGAGAGACAAAGACAGAGAGAGACAGAGATGCCTTTAGTCTCAGCACTTGAAAAGCAATGGCAGGTGGACCTGTGTGAGTCCAAGGCCAGCCTGGTCACTTAGTGAGTTCCACAGTAAAATCCAGTCTCAAACAAATAAAAGTAAGAAAAAAGGAAAGGAAGGAAGGAAGGGAGAGGGGGATGGAGGGAGAGAGGGAAAAAGAAACAGACAGAGACACAGAGAAAGAGTCGGGGGAGATGGAGGAAGTTGGGAAGAGGAACAGGAAGGAAAGGAGGGAAGAAAGACTAGGAGATTCATCTCCTAGCCATCAGGACCTGACACTGAGCATGTGGTAGCGTCTAGGGGATGCTGCAGAAGTCCTATGCCTTTCCAAGAAGAACATGTTCCATTAGACAGCCCAGATGTCCCCCTTCACCATCTAAGGACTGAGCAGCCCCAGGGACAGTGATTCACAGATGGCTTCCCAAGTCCTGATCCTGACGAACAGAGGAACAGGCATTCAAACACTGGAGCTTTTGGCTTCATGACCAAGGGAGTTTGCATGCCAAAGAGAATGAGGTATTTGGACTGTGGCATTAGTCGTATTTGAGATCTGATAAGAGCAAGCAGACCAGCCACCCCACCTCATGGTCCCAAGGGCATGAAGTGTGCCTCTGAGAATTACTGAGAAGAGGCTGGGATGGTCCCCTCTTTCCCTCTTTCCTGATCATCCTGCTTGGAAGGAAGCATTGTCCTGCCCCTGTATAGAGGAGACTCCTAGAGCCTACAGCCATGCGGGAGAGCATGTGTAATCCTTGGATGGTTGTCTGCCCTTTCCCACACACCTCAAACCATGGTCCTGTGACCTGGCTTTTGTTCCTAATTAAGATAACATTCTGTGGCTGCTAAGACTGCTCAGTAGCTAAGGGTCCTGACTGGCTCTTGTAGAGAACCCTGTTTGATTTCTAATCCCCACGTGGTGGCTCCCAACAGTCTGGAACTCCGGTCTCAGGGAAAATGATGCCCTCTTCTGGCCTCAGTAGGCACTGCAAACAGGTAATGCACAGATGTAAACAAAGACAAAAATACTCCAGCTGGAGAGAAGGCCCAGCGGTTAAGAGCACTGACTGCTCTTCCCAAGGACTTAAGTTCAAATCCCAGCAACCATCCATAATGAGGTCTGACGCCCTCTCCTGGAGTATCTTAAGAGAGCTAATGGTGTACTTGCATATAATAAATAAATAAATCTTAAAAAAAAAAAAAGACAAAATACTCTATACTTTAAAAAAAAAAATCTAAAAACAAAAAGCCTGATGCAAGGTCTCACTCTGCAGCTCAGGCTGACCTCAAACCAGGTTCACACATGTATGCCAAACAATAGAGTTTCCTTTTTATTCTAAAGTACTGGATATGCAATGGTTAAATGTCTGTGTGTCCCCTATTCATATATTCATGTCCTGAGCAAAAGTATGACAGGATTTAAAGATGGGCCTGTGGGAAGAAATTGGGATTAAATGAAGTTATGAGAGTACAGGATGGATCATTTTGCTGGGGTTAGCACCTCTGAAAGAAAAAGAGCAGCAGAAAGCAACTATTTTTAATTACTCTCTTCTCTCTTCTCTCTCTCTCTCTCTTCCTCTCTCTTTCTCCCTCCCTCCCTCCCCTCCCCTCTCTCTCTTTCTCTCTCCCCCTCCCTCCCCTCCCCTCTCTCTCTCTTCCTGCCTCCCTCCCTCCCTCTCTCCCCTCTAAAAACAGAAGAATAAGAAAGTAGCCATCTAGAAACCAAGAAGAGGCCCTAACCAGAGCATGGCAGTGCTGTGTGACCTCAGACTTACTACACCCTCTACAACTGAGAGGAAATGTAATGTTAGATAAGGCACGCAGTCTGTAGGATGCAGTGTGGCACTTGGGACAGGAAGTCTGAAGGATCCTGTTTGCACAGTATTGGAAACATTGTAATGGTGAAGGAAACAAAAGCATTGAGGAAGAAAAGCAGCTAACCTTAATGGGATGAATCAACAATTTTTATGAATTAATTTACTCACTCATTCAACAGATACCTCCTAAGTACCTACATGGAGTAGATAGTGAGTTAAACATGTCACAAACTAGCACAGATATTGTCCCTACTGTCCCAAAAATCACAAGTAAACAAGCAATAATAATTCAACATAATGGGAAAAGTTCAAGGTGATACAAGGTCTCATAGTAAGACCACTTGTGGCTAAGTGGAAATATGCCTACCTAGTCTTCAGTAAGTCCTAGGTTGGAGCCCCAAAGACATAAAATTGGCTGTGGTGATGTACAACTACACCCCAGCTCTAGGAAGGTGAAGTAGGAGGGTCAGAAGTTTAAGGTCAACATAAACCTGTCTTCAAAAGAAATAAATAAATAAAGACCAAGAAGGACATGATAGTGCACACCTTTAATCCTAGCACAGAGGCAGAGGCAAGTGGATCTTTGAGAGTTCCAGGGCAGCCTGATCTACAATACTAAGTCCCAGGCCAGTCAGGACAACACAGTAAGGCCCTGTCTCAGAACAAAGTAGAGTCAGATGAGATGGATGCTGTTGCACTGGACAGTACTGCCTTGCTGTCTCCCTGCGCCTTCTAATGGAGTCACCCTCTAAGTGTTATTGATGTCTTCCTTTCTTTCCTCCTTCCTTTCTTTCTTTCTTCCTTTCTTTCTTCCTTCTTTCCTTTCTTTCTTTCTTTCTTTCTTTCTTTCTTTCTTTCTTTTCCAGATGAGAAATTGCCTCCCACAGAATAACCATCAGGAATGTGGTCTCCCTCTAGGGTTAGCTGCTTCGTCTTTGTCGTGTGATGACAAGACCTCAACATCTCTCACTAGAGCACCTTCAATAGCTCCCTCCTGGCTTCTCTGCCTGTTTTTGCCTCTCTACTAGCCTTTTAATCCAGGAGCCAGACCAATATGCGTAGCAAATCATAACATGCTCTTGTGGCCTCTGCTTGGAATTCAGTGCATACTCTTTCCCTTGGCTCCTCATGGCTGGGCCTCCACCCAGGATCTGACCACACCTAACATCTCTTTCCTTCCGGCTCCTGGAGCCCTGCCATATATATATGTGTGTGTGTGTGTGTGTGTGTGTGTGTGTGTGTGTGTGTATGTGTATATACACACACATATATATATACATGCATGCATGTATACACACATACATAGAGATATATATGAATATAGTTTTTTTCTGGAATGCTTCAAGTATCAGCTGCTCAAGCAGCTGCTCCTGAGACCTTTGCTGGTGTCCTCTCAGGGAGCAACACCCACACTTCCTTTTCAAAATGGCAACTCTAGGGTACCTCACGTTTTGCCTTCTTCATTGCATGACAATATATGAAGTTTATTACTATTGCATCAGTTCACATAATGACTGATTCCATACTCTACTGTTCATATCCCCACCAGGCCAAAATGTCTGAGATAATTTTGTGTATGGTGGAAATGTCCTATATCTATGCTGTCCACTGTGGTAGTATTTGGGGTGGCTTCTGAGCACTCCAAACACAACAGATGTGATTGCAGAATGAACTTTCATTTCGGTTTCATTTTAAGGAATTGAAATGTAGGGGAGGGGGGAGAGTTAGTGCCTGTGGTGGCTTGAATGAAAATGACCCCATAGGCTCATAGGGAGTGGCACTATTAGGAGATGTGGCCTTGTTGGAGTAGGAGTGGCCTTGTTTGGAGTGGGCGTGACCTTGTTGGAGTGGGCGTGGCCTTGTTGGAGGAAGTGTGTCACTGGCTGTGCGCTTTCAAGAAGGGTTGTCTCTTCACAGCAATAGAACACTGACTAAAACAATGCCCTAGCAGAGCCCCCAGGATGGAAAGGGACAGGGGCCATGTCTGTGACTGCCTCCCCTAGAGTACCTGACATGTAGCTTGTGGTTGAAAAAACCGTGTCCACACTACGCAAATACATACAAATGAAACCGCCCTGGGACCTGGGACCTCTACTTGGTTCTCCTCTCCCTGTCACTGAAGCCTCCGCACCCGGATCACCACCAGAGTTTGCTGCATTGACCTTAGGTATTTGGCAGAAGCACCAGGTGCCAGGGCAGCGGAGTCAATTACTCCCTCCACTGCACTCCATTTGGAGCCCGACACCCCCTGTGCGGTGGTAATGAGGCCTTACTAGGCTCCGGTAAATGCTGCAGCTCTTTCCTAGCCAGTCATCTGGGCTTTATGGAATGCAGAAAGAGCCAGGCCTATAAATCTATGTGAATTGTTCTATTTGTCTCCTCCTCCTCCTCCTCCCTCCCCTCCCCCTCCCCCTCCCCCTCCCCCTCCCCCTCCCCCTCCTCCTCTCCTGTGTAATGTTGTAAAGCAGGAGGAGGGAGAGTAAGTCAGTGTCAGGTCAAGAGGCTGAATTCAATTAAAATGGTTTTTGGACTCAATCGCTTTAGGAAATGAAATCAGCATCAGGCTGAATAATATATTTTTTTGCAAGTTAGGGTCCCTCTTGGGTTCTCTTTAAGCAGAAAGATAATTCAGAACAGACGTTAAGTCCAGTTTTATGTCGACTCAGTGAGGATTCAGTCCTCTACATTAACCCACAGTGCTAAGACCAACTTCCCCAGCACCACTGCCCCTCCAACAGCCCTAAGTGATGACTGAGAAAGATTCGGTCTCTAGGGCTTCTAGAAAGTAAGTACCTCGTGAGGCTGTGTCCAAGGCTACACAGGTAGACACAGATGCTTTGGGGTATCAACCAAAACAGAGAACCCCAGAGCTCAGAGGCAACTGTTTAAGAGACAGAACAAACTGAGCTCAACTCCGCAAACATGGCTCAAAGACTGCGCACCCCAGAAAAGCCAGGTCTTGCTGCAGGCAATAAACATGGGAAGGGGTCCAGTGCTAAAGGATCAGAAGGAAACTTGGAGGCCTGACCCAAGCGGCTGGGGTGCACTTAAGAGGGGGTCACAGCAGCTAAATGTGACTGCTCAGTTTTCTGAGGTACAGCTTTGAGACTTGCCTGTGATGAGATATAGGGTCCCACAGCAAAACATATCTCTCTCAGGACTGGAATTTTTACCTGAGTCTTATTGAAAGGGTTGAAATGTAAAGAGCTACATGTAGCCACAGGTTGATGCACAAGACAGAGCCATTCCCCCACTATAAGGAGGCAGCTTTAAAGCAGTGGTGTCTGTGATCATCTCCCATGAAGCAGGTTTTGCCTTGGCATTTCTGAGGGGAAATGTCTGTGATGCAGTGGGGATGGGGGTCACTCTGGCATTGACAGCGCTCCCAGACACAGGTGTGCTGAAATGCCTATGCTGGTGATCAGGAAGCCCTGACATTGTGCAAGCTTGAGCACAAAGTCACTTTCAATATAATCACAGTGTTGCCACAACCACTCTAAAACAAATAATATCCCCATTTCACAGATTAGAAAAAGTGAGGGCTTGGCTCTGAGAAGTTAAGTCATATATCACACTGGAGAGACTTGTAGAAAGCTGAGATGGCTGCTAGCCAACTCGAAGCAAGGATCTGAGACCTTCATTTCAACAGTCTACAAGAAGATGTGGCCTATCAAAACCACAGATATCATCTTAGAAGAGAATTGGTCATGGACCACAAACCAAGCCCATATGTGGTACAATGGTGTTTGGAGAGGTAGGTCATCAGATCAAGGAGTTTCAAGATAGGATAAGTGTCCTTAGAGGACCAAAAGAAAGAGATGGTTCTCAAATACTGATATAGCAAAAATCTGCCAGGCTTCTTAACCTATTTCTGAACCCCACATTGCTGTTAGAGACCTGGAAATTTTATATATCTAGGTTCTTCTGAAGTTGCCAGTTTGGATACTTTGAGAACCTCTTTTAAACAATATACCAACAGGGCTGGGAAAGTGGGTCACTGGGTCTAGCATTTGCCATGCATGCATGGGAACCAGAGGGCTGGGAAAGTAGGTCAGTGGGTCCAGCATTTGCCATGCATGCATGGGAACCTGAGGTCTGAGAAAGTGGGTCAGTGGGTCCAGCATTTGCCATGCATGCATGGGAACCTTAGATAGACTCCCCAGAACCTAAGTAAAGCTATGTAAGAAGCATAAATCTATAATCTCAGAACTCCTATCATGTGACAAGAGGCAAAATCAGGAGAATTCCAAGAAGCCTGTGGGCCAGCTATCCTGGCCTAGGTAGCAGTGAACAAATAAAGTAGAAGATAATGACTAACACGGAAGTTGTCCTTTGATCTCCACATGGGCTCTGGGGCACACACAAAAACACATGCATACACGTATCAAAACACACATATACACGTCATACCTATTCAGTGTTTACCTATAGGAAGTGGCTCATAGGTTGATAATATTTTTTGAGACTATAATATATTGCTTCCTCCTTCCCTTTCCTCTCCCTAAACCTTCCCTCCTTGCTCTCTTTCAAGTTCATGGGCTCTTTTTTCATTAATTATTATTATGTGTGCATACGTATATGTACAAATATGCTTCTACATATAATCTGCTCAGTCTATATAATGTTACTTGTAGGTATGTTTTAGGGCTGACCATTTGGTACTAGATAACGAACTGGTATGCTCTTCCCTACGTAGGACAGCTTCTCCCCATCTCAGCTTTCCTTAGTTGCCTGTAGGCTTTTGTGTAGGGTTGAGGCCGTCAGTGTTTTTCCCGAGTACCCCAGCATCCCAGTTCTTGTTGTATCTGTTCACGCAGCTCACGCTTACACCGTCATGCTGTTAAGACTTTATGGTTCAGCTTCTGACCGCCATGAGAGACACGGTGTCACAGAAAGCTTATTGATCATCTGTGTCTCACCACCTTTCTCCCTCATCGTCCCCAGTGACCTCTGAGCCTTAGGTGTATGAGTTGTCGATGGATCCACTGGGACGGTACCCGACAGTACAACAGTACCCGACATGTACCCTGTGATTGAAAAATATGTTCTACAACTCTGCATTTTTACTGTTTCTAGTTTTCTGTAATTGTTTCTGTCTGCTACAAAGAGAGGTTTCCTTGGTGAGCGGTGAGGTCTACACTTACTGGTAGGTTCAAGAACAAACAGTTAGAATGCAATTAGTGGTTGTGTTGTGCTGGTTCAGTAAAGTGATAGTTATAGATTTTCCCTCCAAGACCCCTGACTTTACCAGCCCTGGGTAGGTGGCTAGGTTTCCAGTACCAGGCATGGTTTCTCTCTTGTTGAGCAAGATTTAAGTCCAGGGCTGGCGAGATGGCTCAGGGGGTAAGAGCACTGACTGCTCTTCCAAAGGTCCTGAGTTCAGATCCCAGCAACCACATGGTGGTTCACAACCACCCATAATGAGATCTGACACCCTCTTTGGTGCATCTGAAGACAGCTACAGTGAATTACACTGGAGCGAGCAGGGCTGGAGTGAGGTGGGAGGGTGGGGGCAGGCAACAACCAAGCCATTGGAACTCTGGAAAATCATCCCCATTTTCAGATGACATGAGCCTACACTTCGAAGAACTGAAGAGTCCACCGGAAAATAAGAATAGGAGATTTGATAAACTCTTTCAGCAAAGACGCAAAGACATAACAACCATCAGCTTTTTATATACTCATACAAACAGACCACAAAGAAACCAGGGAGTCCCATTCACAATCATTTGAAAAGAAATACAATCCCAAAAATAAAATCGACCTCTGCAATGAAAACTTTAAGAATCTGAAGAAAGACTCAAAGAAGTCCCTAGAAGATGGGAAGATCCCCCGTGTTCATGGACTGGCAGAATTACTATTGTGAAAAATGCCAATACATTATCATAAGCAATCTACAATGCACAAATATCAATTTGAAATAGATCAAAGACCTTAATAGGAGACCTCAAACTCAAACAGTTCTGGAAAAACACTTCCAAGTAAAGACATACACAAAAGCTTTCTGCGAAGGACTCTAAAAGCACAGGAAATAATCACAAGAATTGCAAGTGGTAGTGTATGAACTAAGAAAAAAACCTTCTCACAGCAAGGGAACGAGTCCTGAGAGTCACACAGCCTATGGAGGGGAAAACCCTTGCCAGTCATGTATCAGACAGGTCGTTAATATCTGCATCTAATGTTAATAACTAATGTCTATAACTTAAAAATTAAACACCCCAAACCAAGCCATCCAATCAATCAATGGACTAGGGCTGGCAAGATGGCTCAGCAGGTAAAAAAACAAGCCTTACAACAGAAGTCTGATCCTTGGGGCCAACATGGTAGAAAGAGAGAAACAACTTCTTCATTGCTCTCTGACTGCAACAGGCATGTGGTTGCACACACACACACACACACACACACACACAATTAATTTAATAAATAAGAGAAATGTGCATCAAAACTGATGTGAGGGGCTAGGGAGATGGAGAGATGGCCGGTAGCAGCTGTAGGCACTGGCTACTGTTCCAAAGGTTCTGGGTTCAAGTCCTAGTACCCACATGGTGACTCACAACTGTCTATAATTCCATTTCCAGGTGGCCTAACACATTCTTCTGACCTCCATGGGCTCCAGGCAAGCACATGTTGCACAGATATATATATGCAGGTAAAGCACTCATTCACATAAAATAAAAAGTAAATATTTTGAAAAAATGTAAGTAAATAAAACTGTTTTGAGATTCCCTCTCATCCTAGACAAATGGCATAAGAAAATAATAAATGACATTAAATGTTGTCAAGAATCTGAAGAAGAGAGGAGACCTTACTCATTGCTGCTGGGAATGTAAACTTGTATAGCCGCCATGGAAATCTGTGTGGACATTCCTCAAAATGTCTACAGATTCAAAATGAAACTGAACTACCAGGTGACTCCGCTGTACCACTCCTGGATGTAAAGAAAAGGCTTCCTATCAACAAGGTGCAAAGATGCTGGTGCATCCATGATTACTGCTGTGCCACTCACAACAGCCAGGAAGTAGAGGCAGACCAGATACCCATGAGCAGATGAGTGGCATGCAGCTGCAAAGAAAACGGAGGTCATGACATCTGCAGGAAAATCATTATGGTAAAGTGAATAAGACAGGCTCGAGAAAGAAAATGTCATATTTCCCTCATATGTGGATGTGTGTGCGTATGTGTGTGTGTGTGTGTGTGTGTGTGTGTGTACACGTGTGTGTTCCTATGTGTACATGAGTGTGTTTGTAGATCATGAAACTACAAAGGGATCATGAGAGGGCTAGAAAGAGGTCTTTGGGAGGAGGAAAGAGGGTAATGGAAAATAAGAACACAAAAAAGAGCGTTTTTGAAGAAAGGAAGGGAATAAGCCAGAAGGAGTCAGGAAGTGAGGCGGGAAGAGGAGGGACAACCACAGAGACAGTGAGAGAGCAGACAAGTGACAGAGGAAGTATAATGAGCCCATGAAGATGCTTCACTGAGACCTGTTACTTCCTGTGCTGGTCGAAACAAAAAGGTTTTGGAAACAAGGTCCTATGATGTAACCTGGGCTAGACTAGAACTGATTGTTTAAACCAGGCTGGTTTTGAACTCACAGAGATCCTCCTGCCTCTGTCTCCCAAGCACTAGAATTAATGGCAAAATTTGGAACCACCACTTGGATCTAAAACAACCCCTCCCCCCCAAAAAAATGTTTGTTAAGATTGTCTGGGGAGATAGTTAGGTCAGTTAAAGTACTCAGGTATTAGCAATGAGGACCTGAGTTCGAACCCCCAGAACTCAGATACTTTTAAGAAGCAGGGCACGGTGGCACTTGATTCTAATCCTGGCTCTGAACAAATAGAGCCTGGCTCATAGATGCTCACTGGCCAACAAGCTATCCTAATTAGTGAGTTCCAGGCCAATGAGAGACCCTGTCTCAAAAAAAAAAAAAAAAAAAAAAAAAAAAAAAAAAAAAAAAAAAAAAAACCCGAGGTGGATGGCTTAAGGAATCATACCAGAAAACGGTTAACAAGTGACATTTTGCAGAAGCTTATTAAGGCAAACCTATAAGGCTATGTGTTTCCCACCCAGGTCCAATCAGGGGCAAGTACTTATCCTGCCGTAATACCTCCTGCCTACACGTGATCAAGTGTTTCCAATCGAGCCGGGTTAACCAAGCTTGTTTACTGAAGTGAAAACATGTGGCTTATTATCTATCCTACATGCACGACAGCCTCCAGCTTCTCAGCAAGCGCCTGTTCTGGGCCAAGGGGCTCACAGGTTAGAGGCACTTCTGTTTTATGAATCTCTTAGGCACCATAATTAAAATGTAAGCTATAACTTTAGCTTTCACACAACTAATTAAGCAGCATTCTTCTGAAGCTCTGGCTTCGGTTCCTGCCTCCAGGTTTCTGCCTTTAGTTCCTGTCCTGACTTCCTTTATGAACTATAAGTTGTCAATTGAAACAAACCATTTCCTCTCCAAGTTGCTTTTGGTCGTGGTGTTTTATCACAACAATAGGAACCCTAACTGAGACAGAGTGTTAAGGGAGGGAAGAATCTACTGCTATGAAAATAAGCTTTTTCTCCATGTGGTTCATAAAAATGTGTTGAATGAATGAGTCAACCAAGATTATCACCATCAAACATTAATCAGTGTCAAGGCATTACACCTGCCAGAGCTCTCCCTAATCCCAACTCCTTCTCCTGCCAAGTCAGCTACTCTTTAATGTGTTCTTGGTTTAGCAGAAACCACAGTAAGCGTCTGATTGAGACGTCCTGTGCATTACTGAGGCATTCCCTGCTTTGCTTCTCCCTGGATGCAGATCTAATTTCTGAGCTGCCTGTCTCTCTGGAACCTCCCATGTCAGCATTCAGCCCACACCCACACCCCATCCGCTGATCTCTGGTCCACAGGAGCCTCTGAGCTTCTCTCGAATGGCCTCCATCCCTGAGGATCTGGGCTTTTGTTTCCATTCTCCCCTGATCACTGGATACAATGGGAGAGACAGAGAGCCAATCTCCTGTTACCTGACCCTAGCTCCATCCCACAATACTGTGAGTAACAGCTTTTAGCCAGCATGTTTGGGAGGAATACTACACTGCCTCAGCTGAGTCACTTCATTTCTGTGTCTCCCCTTTCCCGTGTGAAAACAATAATAGTGTGCTCACGGGCCAGAGGCTGAGTTAGTACTTAGATTAGTTAGTCAGCGCTTAGATCCCGTGAGCTGTTACTAGTATAACACACATATGTGTATTACAACTCATGCATCTCCTCATTTAGTTCTCACAAGAACCTCCCAAGGCGAGAACAGTTCTCCAAAAAATACTGATTAATCTCCCCATTCTGAGCCTTTGTCTCTCCTACCCCATTCGTCTGTAGAACTGCTAGAACACTAGGAGGCAGAGTCTTTCAGGAGGTAGCGAGTCCTTCAATACAGGATTAGTGCCTTTATTATTGAGAGCACAGAGGTCTGCTGTCCTTTTACTAAATGGGCATGTTGCCTAACTGGTCAGAGAAGCTTCCTTTTGGCCGTCCTGCAGTCAATGTGGTGACCTGACTAGTCGAAGTGCCAAGTACGTGGCCACAGAGTGCTCAGCCCTACCCAACCCCCAGGCTCAAGGAAGAAGGGGTGGTAAGCATGGAAAAGCTGGAGAAAAGAAAGGGCTGTGGAAAGCTGTTTTCTGAAAGCAAGGCCATTGCCCTCAGGAACTTGCTAAAGCTGTGTTTACCTACACACAACCTGCACGTGACAAGGCAATCAAAACTTCCATTGCAAGGGCCCATCCCTTTCCAAGGAGCTCTTGTCAATTGATGGTTTCGAGAGGGATGGGGAGAGATTTTTCTTCAAGGGTGTGACCACTGGTAGGTTGTCCCGGCACCCATGCATAAGCAGGCAGCGCTTGCTGGAATCAGTGGATCAAAAAGAAAAGGAGAGAAGGGAAGAGGAGGATTCTACAAAGGTAGAAGGGGGAGGAGGAGGATTTTGAAAATGAAAGGGGAGGGCATTTGGGTTGAATATGATCAAGATACATTTTATATTATCCTGGTTATTATATTATATCAACTTGACATAAGCTAGAGTTATCTGGAAAGAGCCTCAGCTGAGCCTTAGATTGCCTGTAAGCAAGTCCTAGTCTATTGGGCAATTTCTTGATTAATGATCAGTGTGGGATGGCTCAGCCCACTGAGGGAGGTGACACCCCTGGCTGAGTGGTGTAAGCAGGCTGAACAAAGCACAGGGAGAGAGGCAGAAAGCAGCAGTCCCTCATGGTCTCTGCTTCAGTTCCTGCCTCCAAGTGCCCATCTTAAGTTCTTGCCCTGCCTTCCCTCAGAAAAGAACGTGTGACTGGGCCATGTAAGCCAAATAAACCCTTCCCTCCCCAAGTTGCTTTTAGTCATGGTATTTTATCACAGCAATAGAAAGCAAACTAATACATATACTATATGAAATTCTCAAAGAATAAATTAAATGTATTTCAGAGTGAAACCACAAAGAACTGCCTGATCTCTTTACCATCTTAGGATCATGGATATTATATATCATGTGTGTAATATATACACATATACATATTATGTATACATGTGTGTAATATATATACACATATCTATTTATATATACTTATACATATGTGTGTGTGTGTATCAATATCCTGTGCCCACTGTCAGTCAATAATCCACTAGTGTCTTAGATTTCCATAACAGTGAGAAATGCCTGGTATTTATAAACTATCCATGGAATGACATTTGGGGACTTAAGGTATTCATCAGCCTAAATGACCAAGACTGTGACAGAGGAAGTAAAAAGCAAGGTTTAAGTCAGGGTCTGTTTGTCCAGCAGACCCAAGCTTTTTCTGTTGTGTCAGGTTTCTGCCAAGGCCAATTATCTCCAAGGTGTGCAGTAGACAAGGCTTCCTTGTGTGGAAAAGCTAGGCAAAAGAGGCCTCTGGCTGGAGCAATTACTAACTCTTCAAGGCATACCTAGGAAGTCATGTAGTGAAACAAAATGAATAGTAAGCCAGACCAGGAGTATATCCATCCCTGCTTTGTAACTCATAGCTATGTGCAGACACAGGCAATGTTCAGTGACTTCATTCTAGAAAGAGGATGCTAATGCCATGGTTATAAGAATGCTGTGCTGCGAGCCCATGGAGATAGCAGAACTGGCAGAGTGCAGGAGCTGTGAGAAGATGCCAGAGGTCATAGTAGTTATCAGTGTCTATGAGTGACTTTAAACTTGGTGTAGTGGAGACACACTGTCACTGCAACCAAGGGAAATAGGCTCAGATTAGAGCAGCTGAGCATGCTGGGTAGGCAGCTCACTCACTTCTGGAAGTCTGGTGTCACTCTAATGGAGTCAGATCAGACTCTTTCAGATGTCAGTCACAGGAAACTAATTCGAACAGTGCAGGGGAAAGCATGGGCTCAGGACCCCCAAACCAAGTTCTCAGCACAAAGGAGATTTACTCACCCCAGGAAGACAGAGGGCAGGGATAAGAGACAGAGACAGGAGATGAAGGAAGAGAGAGAAGAAGGGAACAAAAAGGGTCAGGGGGGGGGGCACAAAGGACTAAGGAACAAGGAACTGCCTAAAGGAACAAGGACTGCCTCTGGATAGAGAGGAGACAGATGTGACCTATAGGCAAATGGCAATTTATAAAGATAGAGGGGGAAGCCTTGTGTTAGGATAAGGTGTTTAATTTTAATTGGGCAAGCTAATTAAATGAATCAAAGGTGGCTTTAGAGTGCTGGACCTTAGTAGTCAGCCTCAGAAAGAGGGATTGGCCATATAAGGGAATAGACCTTGGGGGGCCAGCTTTAGGAATGTAATCTAATTGTTTTTAGCAAGGCAGAGAGAAGGGAGAAGGGCAAGGCCTGCATGAGCCATGTTTACCTGGAGTCTGGACTTTAGTAAGAGCACAGGTGGAGTCTCAGATCTGCTACGATCCCCGTTGTCTTCTCAGTGCTAAAGAACCACAGAGCAAGAGACTCCAGGAGTCATTCTTTGTGACCTGGCTTCATGTATCCATCTCTGGGTCATTGTGAGAGCTGGAGCATAAAAGTATCCTAACTGGCTGTGGTGGCCATTCCTGGTTGTCAGCCTGACTATATCTGAAATGAACTACAACCCAGAATTGGAAGGCTCACCTGTGATCCTAATCTGGAGGCTGGGAGATAACAAGTTTCTGACCTGGATCTTGGCATGGAGATCTTGAGGCATAGTGGCTATGAATCCCAGAAGATTAAGATGGGGGGGATCTCTGAGTTCAAGGTCATCTAGGACAAAGCAAGTCCCAGATCCAGGCATGGAGGCACACACCTTTAATCTGGGCCACACCTTCTGCTGGAGACCTACATAAGGACATTGGAAGAAGGAAGATTTACTCTCTCTTCTGCCTGCTTGCCTTGTGGGACTGAGCGGCTGTTAGATCCTTGGATTCCATTCACAGCTGCTGCTGACCATTGCTGGGAGTTGGACTGCAGACTGTAAGTCATCAACAAATTCCCTTACTACATAGAGACTACCATAAGTTCTGTGACTCTAGAGAACCCTGACTAATACACTGGCTAACCCTTGGAATAAGAGAGATAGGGTGAGCCCCAGCAGGCCCCTGTAAACTGTATTGGATGTGTTGGGGAAGGCAGACCTGGAAAACACAAGGTGCTGTTACCCAGAATGAATAAATGAATGCTGGACCAGCAGCAAAGGATATCCATGGGTTCGAGAGGCACTCCAGGTGTGAATGTATCCTGGACATAATTAGGTAAAACTGGTGAGAGAGTTGCATAGATTTCTGCAAAGCAAATTTAAGCCACTGAGAAGTCAGGGCAGTGGGAAGCAAGCTGAGGACATTGAGCTGAGGCAAACATGCTGGAGACAGGACAGTGACAGACAACACACAGAAAGAGTCCTGAGGCCATGACCAAGGTTGCCTTGTTAGGGGAGAGAAGTCTGGGACTCAAGATGGAAAGGTGGTTTGATATCAATGAGGACATATCCAAAGGCCTGTGCTGATGGAGCTGGTTCCTCTGGCTTTCGGTTGAGTGGACAGCTTGTCCCTCTTCAAGGGCCAGGCCCAGCAGGCTGAGGAAACCATAGCAACCACAAGTTAAGAAAGACAGATGAAAAGCTTGTAAACACAGCTTCCAGCCATGTGGCATAGCTTTGGGCTCCTAGGAGACAGCCACATAAAAAAACCAGTCTAGCTCATGGAGACCAGGCAGAGGAGACTATTTCTGGGCACCACTGTGGGCCAACTCCGAGCCTGCAAAGCAGCCAGGCAATCAGGCAGCACAAACACACGGTCTCGGGTGGGTTATCCGTCTAGTTATTCACAAATGTTGAATGGCCAAGTTTGTTCCCTCCAGTGTTGCTACTGCCATAGCTGCTGTACTATCAAGCCACACACACTCTCTGGGACCCACCTCCTCAAAAACTTCTGCCCCAACCTTCAGCACTATGAAGAAAGTTACCGCAGGCACAGTGTGGCAGCACTGGAGAAACCTGCTGACCAGCTCTGTGTAGCTCCATCATAAATAACCAGCTGCCTCGTGCAATTTCCTGAGCTGCACAACTGGCAATGACAACCTGCGTTTTCATCCATCATCCGCAGTGATGGTGGGGCCTCAGCGGGATGCTGATAACTCCTCTTTTCAAGGCCATAGCCAAGCCTGTTTTTCACTGCTGGAGAGTTAACTATTTCTCTGCGGGTCTTTATATGACAGTCCCCACGGAAAATAACCATTGAATAGGACATAATACCTACTTTTCTCACTCTCATTTCCCAAAGGCAGAGTGTGCATGCACGTGTGTGTGTGTGTGTGTGTGTGTGTGTGTGTGTGTGTGTGTGTGTGTCTGTGCAGGCACCGAGAGAGAGAAAGAGAGAGAGAGGGAGCGAGGGAGGGAAGGAAACCAGGAAATTCTTTTCACCTGATAAATACTTGAAATTTTAGGTGCACAGAACCCAAATAGTAACTATGGTAACACAAGCCACTCCAGTAAGACAAGGATTATTTCCAGCACAATAGCCTGGCTTGTGCTCCAAAAGCAAAGGTAATATTGGCTGAAAGCAATTTCAGAATTGGGAAAATCTACCAGCATTTGAAGCTTTGTGTTTAGGATTCCACTTCCACTGGGTGGCAAGATGGATTCACTACTGGATCTCTAGCTCACCTCTCAGAGAAAATGAGCCAGCCTCCTCAACCTCTTCTTAGTCACTCCCTAGCCTCAAAGCTGTCCAAACCTCAGGATTTGAGGGATCGGCACTCAGAATACAGCTTGGGAAAATCATAAAACCAGACATCTCGACAATGCTCTTGGGGATCGTGCCTCTGGGAGCCCCGAGGACAAAGGAATGTGCTGGAGACCTGGCCCATGGCTGAGAAAAAAAGATACCTAACGTCCCTCGTCCCTCGTTTCTCAGCTTAGGAAGCTGAGACCCACAGAGATTAGGATGTTTGCTTACGGTCACATGGACTCATGCTTAAAGCCACTGGCTGTGGAAGAAAACAAAACAGCATTTGTCATCACATCAAAGCTCAGTGTGAGGCTGCTAAGATGGCTCTGGGGGTCAAAGCACTCACTGAGCAAGCCGGACAGCCTGAGTTTGAGCCCCAGATGCTGAGGTAGAAGGAGAGATGGACTCTTTTTGTTGTTGTTGTTTTGTTTTGTTTTGTTGAGACAGGGTTTCTCTGTGTAGCCCTGGCTGTCCTGGAACTCACTCTGTAGACCAGGCTGGCCTCAAACTCAGAAATCCCCCTGCCTCTGCCTCCCAAGTGCTGGGATCAAAGGCGTGTGCCACCAAGGATCAGCAGACTCTTAAAAGTTCTTTTCTAACTTGCACATGTGTGCAGGAGGCCTGCACACTCCCATGCCCACACATCCACAGGAGATTCTTAAATACTGAAAGTCCCTTTCAGTGGACTTTGGGGTTTGTCTGGCTTTCTGGTGCTGGGGTGAAGCCCAGGGCCTTGTACATGCTAAGGATGTATCCTCTCATGGAGCTACATCCCCAGTCCCTCTGTGAACTTTTCATACTTGATTACCTTACCTACCTACTGGCCGCTTTCTATGGACTTATATTTTACTGATGCCTCATTTGCAATGGCACATATCCATTCATCATTTGCTCATTGAGTTAAGCAAATCATCCAAAGAGCGTCACATTTCATTATCCAGTATCGTATTTACTAAGTTAATTACCAGCTTTATGAGATAGGTCTTTAAAGACTGGAAGGATGTGTAGTTCACAGGAGGCAGATATTCTAATTTTCACTTGATAACTGTAACGGGAATCTCTGTGACAAATACTGTCAGCTGCTTGCCTTACTAGGCCCATGTTAACTGTTTCTTAGAAACTCTCTTCCAAATACCCAACCTAGAGATGCTATAATAAATCAATGGATAACTTTTACAGGTAAAATTATTTACCCTTGGGGTGCTGGAGCTCATTGGTTAAGAGCACTGCCTGCTGTTCCAGAGAACCCGGATTCAACTCCCAGAACCCACATGGTAGCTCACAACCATCTGTAACTCCAGTTCCAGGGGATCCTACTCCTGCTTCTGGTTTCCATGGGTACCAAGCACTCAGGCAGTTCCCAACATCCATGCAGACAAAACATCCATGCACATACATTAATTCTTAAAAAGTATTTACTATTGTTTCTCATAATATAAACCAAACACATATTAAGGAGTTAATGAAGAAGCCAAGCAGATGTGTTAGCAGGCCCCAAGGACAAGTTAAAAAGGAATACCATGAGCTAGTGAAGAGGCCCAGCAAGCAAGGATGCTTACCAACAAGCCTGATTATCTGAATTTGATCCTCAGAACCCACATAGTGGAGAGAGAGAATGGACTCCAGCAAGTTAAGTTATCCTTTGATCTCCATACACACGAACACAAACACACACACACACACACACACATATACACACACTCACTAAATGGAATTTTAAAAGGTACAACTTTATAAGGAATAAAAGAATGTTCAAAGGAAATTTGGGTAGAAAACTGGCTTTCTTCCCTGGATGGGAAAAGATAGCCTTCCACTAGGCAGGATTCACTCGCATATATGTAAGTAAGATTATTTTGTTTTATTTTTGAGTCAAGGCCTCGTGTACCTCAGGTTAGTGTCAATCTCTCCTTGTGTAGCCGTGGAGAGCATTGAACATCCTGCTGCTTCTGTCCCCGGCTGCAGAGTGCTATGGTTACAGGCATGTGCCACCATTCCTAGTCTGTATGATGCTGGGGACAGAACCCAGGGTTCCGTGTGTGCTAGCCAAGCACTGAGCTACATCCCAGCCAACAAGATGATTCTGTATTGTTGCAATTTGACAGAGTTGTAACATAACTCCCACAGAATCAGAATCAGCTAAGAGGTATGCAACAAACAATATCAAGTCTTTCTTTGAGGCACAAACATACCTTACAGATTTATGGCACTTATTTTTCATGTAAAATGGTATTTATTTAAAAAATAAGTAAATTTGTATTTAATTACTTTTTAGGTCAGCTCACACCTCATCAGATGCACAATTGCACACACACATACAGAGAGAGAGAGAGAGAGCACTTCAGTATGCTACAAGGCTCTTTATGTGTACTTCCCATTTAATAAAATAAAATATTGAAACAATGTGTGCACATGAAGGCTGACATTAATTGAATTAATCACTTGTACCGCCTGATCAAAGACACGCAAATGAAGCGAGTTTGCATTTGCCTTGGTTTGTCAAACATGTTTGACAAAGGAGCATGGGCTGGCTGCAGCCTTCATTTCAGGGGTTCCCCACCCATGGATTCACCCCACGGGGGATGGAAAATATTTGAGGAAAAAAACCTTACATCTGCACTGAATAGACACGGGCTTTTTCTGTGTCACTGGTCCCCAAACACAGCAGAACAACTGTTTACAAAACATTTGCATTGTGTTAGGATTTATATGGATCTAGATTTAGTCAGGTGTAAGTGCCATGCCATTCACTATAAGGGTGTGAGGAACCACAGATGTGGTGGGGGGAGGAGTTGCTAGACTCATTCCCTCAGGACAGACAACAGGGTGACTGCTGGTTTCTGCAGCAGGGACAGCAATGTTCAGAAAAGCCAATACAGTAGGTGCTGGAAAGAATGCTTACTGCTCTTGCAGAGGACCAGGGTTTGGCTCCCAGCACCCACATAGCAGCTCACAGTCAGCTGTAACTCTAGTTCCAGGGAATCTAGCACCCTGGAAGCAAGTCCCTGTGTTGAGGTCTATCCATCACCACCAGCAGCAACATAGCAGTAGCCATTTTGTTCCATGCCTGCCAGCTATTTCATAGTGTTGCTATAACATGCCTGCCAGTCATTGACACAGAAAAATAACTTGACTCAGAGCAGGGTCATGCTGACCACATAAACCTGGTTATGTTCTATATGTTCTGAGGTTTGTTAATCTTAAGACATTCCACAAAGCTTCATGTAGGACCCATCAAGTTAAAGGTCAATACGAATTGTATCTAAAACGGCTTGAGTCAGAGCTGACCTATACTACCTGCACCTACATATGAGCTCATTTCGATTTTTGCGGTTTTAGCCTTTGTAAGATGACAGAGAAAAAGATGTTTATCGCTGTGGCTCGGCCCCCTGAATTCTGAGCTACAGTCCTGATTGATCAGTATTAGGGTGTGTGTTCAATAAACCATCCCTGTCTGACTGAGATTGGTGTTTGTGTGGTCTGTAGGGTGACTCATGGATTCCGACACCCTCACGCATGTGGTGCACAGAGACAGCCAGGGACATTTACACACAAATAAATAAATAAATAAATAAATAAATAAATAAAAAGCCAATACAGTAAAATGGGGTCATGTAACTAATCAAATGTGAGGTCAAGAAAAATTTGCCAATAGCAAAAGCTTTCTGAACAGACGACAAACACGATTAATTCAAAACCAAACATATAAGGAACTGAGGTTTCTGGAAGTTCTTGTTCAGGCTGCAGTATGCTGATCTGCTGCAACCCCAGTTCTGAACACCGCATAGGCACTTGACACAGTACAGCCCCCTCGTACCACGTGACTCCAGTGAATGCCATGGGAAACACCTGGGTGTCAAACTAGTCTGTCGCTGAATTGTTATAATGTTTGGTTTTATTTCTTTACTTCCACCTTGTTTTGGTTTTTTTGTTGTTGTTGTTGTTGTTTGTTTGTTTGTTTGTTTGTTTTGAAAGAAGGTTTCACTATGTTGCCCTGGCTGCTCCCTGTGAACCAGGCTGGCCTCAACCTGGAAGAGATCCCTGTCTCCCTGTCTCTCTCTCTCTCTCTCTCTCTCTCTCTCTCTCTCTCTCTCTCTCTCTCTCTCTCAAAGATTTATTGTATTTATTTTATGTGTATGACTACACTGTAGTTGTATGGCCGTGAGCCACCATGTGGCTGTTGGGAATTGAACTCAGGACCTTGGGTAGAGCAGTCAGTGCTCTTACCTGCTGAGCCAGCTCGACAGCCTCCAATCCCTGTGTCTCTTTCTCCTTAGGCTCTGGGATTAGACACATATACCACCATGTCCAGCAAGATTAGCTAGTTTGAATTTTTGTCTCAAGCTTCAGAAAAAAATGGTTCTGTGAATTTTATTTTGGGATTAGAACAGAATTTCTAACAATTTCTAAAAAGATCTTAAGAGTGCTTGTGCCATTTTGTACTATGCATCTCTGCAAAGCTGTGTTCTTAGCATCAATGATTATAAAATCAAAAAATCAACTCTGAAGAATGTTAAAGATGCCCTTCATCCTGAAGCATCAAACATTCAGCAGAGATCTAATGTCTTATATACAAATAAACACATTCACCTCATTAGTATGCAAATATGCTTTCATCTTTAATAGATGGTGAAACGCTACATATACCAAAGAATTGTTTTAAAATAAACTTCTTCATGATTTATAAATGTTTGATTCTTTTACCCATTTTATAAACCTATATATCCAGGGTCAAATAAAAATTCCTCAGGCAGAACGGGCTATGAGCAGAGACTGAAGAAAAGGCCATTCAAAAGCACCATCTCATCCCATATAGAAAGGCCATTATCAAAGGCAAACACAGAGGCTGGCGAGGGTGCAGAGAAAGAGGAAGTCATGTGTGACTGGCAGAGATGCAAGTTAGTAAGCCATGAGGGAAAAGAGTGTAGAGATAAAAAAAGAAAGAAAGAAAGAAAGAAAGAAAGAAAGAAAGAAAGAAAGAAAAAAAGAAAGAGAGAGAGAGAGAGAGAAAGAAAGAGAAAGAAAAAAAGGAAGGAAGGAAGGAAGGAAGGAAGGAAGGAAGGAAGGAAGGGAGGAAGGAAGAAAGAGAGAAAGAAAGAAGAAAAAACCCTAATAATAGGAGCTGTGAGGAAGCTCAGTATTAGAGTGAGCTCACCATAAGTAAGGCCTGGGCTCACTTCTCTGTAAAATGGAACCCCAGCATCAACCAGCAGTACTTCCAAAAAAAAGGAAATTGGAATGTCAAAGAGATATTTACACTTCCACTTTTATTTATTGTAATCTTATTTGCAAAAGCCAGGAGAGGGAGTCAACCTAGGTGTCCATCAGCAGATGAACGGGTGAGAAAAATATAATAGGCTGCACAACAGAATCTTATCCAGACCCCAGAAACCAATGTCTGCCATTAACACGATGAGCCTGGGGAACACTACTGTTAAGTTAAACAAGTCAGATGCAGAAGCACAAATGCCACGGTCTCACTCAGATGTGAAAGCTAAGAAGTTAGTCTCAGAAGTCTGAGAGGAGAACTGAGATTGGGCAGGGATGCAACTCAGTAATAACAGGACTGCTTAGACTCCCAAGGCTCAGTCAGGTTCAATCCCCAGTACTAACAACAAGGGAAAGGAAAAAGGAAGGTTGCACAGGGGTTAAACCCAGGCCTGGAAGAGGAACTGAGAAACATTAAATAATGGGAATCGAAAGAAAGTTGAAGATGGAAGGCAGACACCCTAGTGTTCTAGAATGCAGTAGAATGAATATAGTTAACCCCAGTTCAGTGTGTGAGAGTTCTCTTGCTGCTTCTGAGGAGAGCTGCACCTGAGAGAAATAAGACATATTCCCTACAACAAGAAGCAAAAGATCATTGTTTTCTCTGAAGGTGCAGGGACCCAGGAAGCTGAAGGAAGCCAGGAAGCCTGGCTCACTTCTTACCTCACCTCCACTCATGTTCCTCTGGGCACAACTCATCCCTCAGCCTCCAGCTCTTATTTTCCAGTGCTCTTCAGACCCAGCCCAAAACCACACAGGTTTAGTTGTCTCATAAGCCTTCACTTCTCAAGACTCTTGTGTCTGATGACACTTACATTAAGTAAGTTTGTATGTTCTTGTTCTTTGTACAGTCTGTGGTTTTGGAGGGCCTCAGCCATAAGCCTAGTGATGGATAGGAAAAGAGTTCTCCTCTCATTCCCACACACTTAGCACCTTCATACACACACACACACACACTATATGTATATATATAGTGTGTATATATATATATACATATATATATATGTATATATATAGTGTGTGTGTGTGTTTCCATATTAAAAATGGATCAGCATCTTAGTCCTCTTCCACCTCAAAAAAAAAAAAAAAACTGAAAAGATGGGGCTGGAAAGATGGCTCAGTGGTTAAAAGGACCAACTGGCTGCTCTTCCAGTGGACCCAAGTTCAATTCCCAGCACCCACATGGCAGCTCACAAGTGTAACTCCAGTTCCAGGGGATCTGCTACCTTCACAGTCATACATGCAAGCAAAACACCAATGCACATAAAGTAAAAGTAAATCTTTAAAACAACAAGAACAACAAAGACACAGAGAAGATCAGCTGGGCAAGGCGGTTCCCACTTGTTATCCTAGCACTGGAGGCAGAGGATCAGGAACTCAAGGCCTTAGCTACATATTGAGCTTGGAGCTGACCCTGAGCTACATGGCACCCTGTTTCAAATATAAATAAATAAATAAATAAATAAATAAATAAATGCTGTAAAAAAAAATAAGGCTGGGCAATGGTGGTGCATGCATTTAATCCCAACACTTGGGAGGCAGAGGCAGGAGGATTTCTGAGTTCAAGGCCAGCCTGGTCTACGGAGTGAGTTCCAGGACAGCCAGGGCCATACATAATAACACACATAATAACAATAATAATAAAATAAAAATTCTGAATTATAATTATTTACTTTTACAAATTCCAAATTATTGTTTTCCTATCTTTTCCCTTTTTTTGTTTGTTGTTTTGTTTTGGGTTTTTTGGGGGGGTTTTTTGGGTTTTTTTTTTTTGTTTCTTTGAGACAGGGTTTCTCTGTGTAGCCATGGCTGTCCTGGAACTCACTCTGTAGACCAGGCTGGCCTTGGACTCAGAACTCTGCCTGCCTCTACCTCCCAAGTGCTGGGATTAAAGGCATGTGCCACCACTATCTTTTCATTCTTTGCTTTCCACCCCTCACAGAACGGGTACTGTCTTCTGGGAGGTTCTCTATTCGTGTACTGATAATTCTTTGTGCCTCACTCCTTCCACTGCAGACCCCTTTTCTACACAAGGTCCAGATGTCACTGATGGGAAACTGGAAAGGTGACTCAGCACTTACTGCTCTTCCAGAAGACTGTAGCTTGGTTCTCAGCATAGGCAACTCACAAGGACCCATAACTCCAGCTCCAGGGGAGCTGATGCCCTCTTCTAGCCACCATGGGCAGCTGCACGCATCCATTTTTTTTTTTTAAATCAGAATTTCCCTGGTTTTGAACTCTCTCAGACTTTGCCTATTAATACTGTCATTTGTTCCTCCTTTTGAAAAAAAAAATGCTTTACTGAATAATCCCAGGATTTATTTTTCCTCTGCACATTTAAGATTTTTAATTGTTTTTTTTTTATTATTGCTGATACAAAGACAATAGAGGCTGTCACCATTCTTTAAAGGTCTTCTGTCTTCCCCTGCTCCTCTGTTTTGCTTGTGATGTGTGCAGGTATGGATTTCTTTTTGTTTCTCTTACGTGAGATTTCCTGAGCTTCCTGAGTACATGTGGAGAAAAGCGTTTTCACTAATATTGAAAACAACCAGCATTTCTGCACATATTACACCCTTCATCCTGCCTTCGACATCTCCCAAACTCTTTTATGCTTTCTATGTCTTTGTCTCTCTGACTAATATTTTAATTTTTTCAGAATTTTCCCAAAATTACCAATTCTTCCCTCAGTTACCTCTAATTAACTGTTGAATCTATATTTCATTCCTAGAAATTATTTTTGTAAGAATCTAACTCGTCATTTTCAAAGTCTTTTTATTTTTAACTCTATCTCTTATATTCTGCAGCTGGAGTCAACAACTTGCCATCTCTGTGAGTCTTATTCTATGGCCCCATAGTGCTGTTGTCCTGATTTATTATGTACTAGCATTCTTCTTCATCATGAGCTAACATTTCTTAAACCTCTACATGAAAAACTTCTATAAGCCTGGAGGAGACCAGTGAATTGGGTTCTGTTGAGCTCCTGTGGATTGAGATCCCACCTAATAGCACCATGTATTAATTCATGCTTGGGTCATCAAGAGGTTTGACCTGTGGCAACAGTTTTTTAATTCTTAAAAATGTCTTTGTGGGGGCCCTGCATCTAGCCTAACTGTTTAAGATAGGCAGTTGTTTTCTCCTTTCAGAAGACAAGATTCTCAGTCACCCTTACAGTAAATCATCATTTCCCCAAAGCATGGCCATTTGAGATAGGTTATGTTACATCCTTCACTTGAACACAGTCCAAGTTTTGGTCGACTGTCCCCCATGACTGAAGCCATGATAATCAAAGGTCAAAGCTCAACAAGTTCAAAAAGTATCTAAGAGGCAAAAGTCAGCTTTGAACACCATCTTTCTTAGTTGTATACTTTGGACGACTCCTATCTATCTATCTATCTATCTATCTATCTATCTATCTATCTATCTACCTACCTATCTATCTAATCTACTTTGGTTTTTCTGGACAGGGTTTCTTGTGTAACCCTGGCTATCCTGGAACTCACTCTGTAGACCAGGCTGGCCTCAAACTCAGAGATCTATCTCCCTCTGCCTCCCAAGTGCTGGGATCAAAGGCCTGCACCACCACTGCCTAGCTCATATGTATTTTTAAGATAGTTGGGTTGCTTGGTTTTTGTTTTTGAAAGAGGGGGGGGATGCACACGTGTGTGTGCAGGTGTGCACATCTGTGCGCACGCAGAGGGACAAAGGGAGGAGTCGGCATCTTCCTCTGCAGACAGAGTCTTCTCTTCTGAGGCAGAGCATCTGTGAAATCTGGAGCTCTCGTTATTTCAGCTGGGCTGGCAGCTGTCAAGGCCCAGCAATCCTCCTGCCCCTACCCACACTCGGTGCTAGGATTACAGGCTTGTTACACAGGTGTTAGGGTCCAAAGGTGGCACCTCGTGCTTGAGCAGCAGTCAGTGTCCTTAACTGCCGAGTCATCTCTCCAGCTCCTAAGCACGGTTGGTAAATGCAAGCCAGCGTGTTCAGTTGCTTGCAGCAGGAAGATCAGTGAAGGAACCTATGCTGGCATGCTGCCAGAACACAACTTCACACAAAAGTGTCTACCAGGTGAATAATAAAGGGATTGACATGGTTTTATTATGCGCAACAGGACAAAGGGAGGGTGGTGAGACTGGAACTATCCCGCTAAGCTGGGAACACAGCTCGGGAGGAGCACTCTCTGCTGTTCTGCGTTTGAACTTTTTAATTCAGTAAATAATGAAAAGAACTTCAAAATTGGGACAATGACTTGTAATTTTTCACATTAGCATTTTAGAATTCTACCGTGATTCTTTATCTTTTCCCGTTTGTCATGTGATGTGTGTGTGGTGGGTATGTTTGTATATGGGTATCTTTGCATGTGTATGTACATGTTTTTATGTGCATGTGAAAGCTCAAGGTTGAAGTCAGGAATTGTCCTCCATCATTCTTCCTCCTTATTCATTGAGGCAGGATCTCTCAATCAAACCCAGACCTCAAAATAGGGATAGTCTTGTGAAACAGCTTGCTCTGGAAAGTTCCCGTCTCTGACTTTGGAAGTTGGAATTATAGGTCGATATCGTGCCCACCCAGTGTTTATGTGAGTTCAGGGGATCTAAACTCCAATCTTCATGTTTTTACAGAAAGCGTTTTACCCTCTGAGCCACCTCTTCATTCTAAGTTTCCCCTTTAAATAGTGTTTCTCAGGATGTGGTCAAAACTCTGTCAACTTCTAAGTCCTCTAGGTCACCTATCGAAACTTGCAGATCCAAGCCAC
This sequence comes from Mastomys coucha, assembly GCF_008632895.1. Lineage (NCBI taxonomy): Eukaryota > Metazoa > Chordata > Mammalia > Rodentia > Muridae > Mastomys > Mastomys coucha. The sequence goes on from NW_022196903.1 coordinate 106,145,267, forward strand.
AGCCCCCACCAAACTGGTATCCCCAGAGAGAGAAATAGGAAGAAGAAAGATTTCCAGGATGTAGAAATTTGAATTTCAACCAGCTTGCAAGCAAACTTTCCGCACAATAACTTAGAACCTATGAGTCAGAGTGAGGCTTTCCAAACATTTGAGGTTAGGGGTTTTTATGGAATTAGAATAAAGTCAAAACTCTAAAAGATGAGGAAAGCTGCATAAAGCCTTGTGTGTATGAGCATGTGCAAGTGTGTTTGCATGTGTGTGCACGTGCTCCTGTGTGTGTGCATATTTTTACATGTGTGTGTGTATGTGCACAAGATTCTAAGCTGTGTTTTCTAGAGGATGTACCACTATTATTTTAGTCAGATCTTACTTATAACTTTAAAAATAGAGGAGGGAAGGAAGGCAATGTAATGCCCCCGACTGACTCTGTCTGTAGCACATCTGTGTATGTATGTGAACCAGTTCGTTGACTCCAAGTAAACTAAGCAAGTGAAGTATCCGTCTGAACGTGGAGAGCTGGGGGTGTGCTGTTAATTGCCACCTCCCCAGGGAGCCTCCTTTATTTTTGTCAGAACAGCAAAATACCCAGCTCTCATTACATCTCAGCAGATTTGCACCAAAGGAAAAGTAGGACCACAAAGTTCTGGCAAAGTACTGTGTGCAAGATTCTGTCATACCGAGTTTTGTTCCCACAAGTAGGTTGTGGGTTGCTGCTGGAGCACCTTTGCTATGTGGGTATCTTCCTTCCTTGCTCTGACACTTGCTGCAACCGAATGTCTCTGCAGCCTTTTCTCAAAAAAATAAGCAAAAAGAAGGAAAGAGGGACTGATCTACGCAGTCAGGCATCAATTCCAAATATACACACAAACACACATGGAAATACACACACAGACACACAGGTGGGCATATACACAAATACATAGATACAGATGTCTATGTAGACACACATGCACAGACACATACATATGCACATACACTTGTGCATATAAACATTGGCTATCTTCAATACATCGCACATTTTGATCATTCATGAACTTCTTGTATTTCTCATTTTCACAAACTTCTGATATGATTCTTTATCTTTTTCAGATTGTATTTGTTATTATGTGTGTATGTGTGTGTATAACATGTGTTTGAGTGTGCTTGTATCATGTCATGTGCATGGATGACTGTGATGGTTTGTATATGCTTGGCCCAGGAAGTGGCACTATTAGGAGGTGTGGCCCTGTTGGAGTAGGTGTGTCACTGTGAGTGTTGGCTTAAGACTCTCACCCTAGCTGCCTGGAAGTCAGTAGTCTTCCAGCAGCCTTCAGATGAAGATGTAGAACTCTCAGCTCTTCCTGTACCATGCCTGCCTGGATGCTGCCATGCTTCATACCGTGATGATTATCGGACTGAACTCTGAACTGGTAAGCCAGCCTCAATTAAATGTTGTCCTTTATAAGACTTGCTTTGGTCATCATGTCTGTTCACAGCAGTAAAACCTTAACTGAGACACCCATTTTTTCACGTTTACTATTAACTAAGACAGCGTCAGAGACAAATTTGTGAAGTGTGTTCTTTTCTTCCCCCTTAACCTGGGAGTCTCTAGAATCAGACTCAGTCTTTCAGGCTTGTGCAGTAAACGAGTAAGTTGTCTCACCAGGTTGTTTACCTCTTTCCCATAACCTGAGTAACCTAAATATGGTTGTCAAAGGGAATACCTTTTCCCACCCCTACAAATGGAAAAGTGGTATCACTTGGCAAAAAAAGAAGGCATCTATGAAAATGAATGTGAGGGGAGAGAAGCAACCACACTCGGGCTCAATTCTGTTGCTGACAGAGCCTCTGAAAGTGAATGAAGTCTGTTCTCATTGTACAAAAACATTCACACAGAGAAAGACTTGGGTGTTTCTTCTTAAAGCCCCGTGGGATCAGGCTGAGTCAGAGAGTGTTAGCAGATGGAAGTTTAGAGGAGAGAGCGCGCCATCCACGGCAGCCCCCTCTTCCCACTGAGATTGTCACGTGACCAGGTACCTCAGAGCATGACCAACTTCTTTGTTAGCATCTAGGACTTGGGAGCCAATGGCAGAAGTCTGGGTGAGCATGAGATTCCCCTTCCAAAGCCTCTTACAATCCAGATGGCTGTGTCTTGTCCCCAGAGTGGCTGATCTGTAGGCAAAGCCTGAGAGTCTGCATTCTTAGCAAGTCCCCAGAAGGAGCTGGTGCTGTTGGTCCAGAGCACTCTCTGAGAGCCCCTCTGTGTCCCAAACCCTGCTTAGGGGAGGCTCATCTTCTCTCTGCTCCCCACGAGGCCCCCTCTGCGCTCTGCCCTCCTTCATCTTCTCATCCAGTAAGAACACCCCTCTCATTGATCCCCAGTGGTTCCACCAAAATAAAACATCTTATTTTTTTCTCACTTCACAAAGACTATGCTTTGAAACACTTTCTATCGAACAAAATGCATTTATTAACTGATAATGAATTCACTTTCTCATGTTTTATTAATCAAAGGCTGCCAGTCAGAGCCTCCAATCAGCACGGGGTAACTGTTGTTTCTATACTGAGTTGATCTAATTCTAGCCCCAAGCAAAGAAACCTGATGTTTTGGTTTAATTAGCCCGAGCATGTCATCTCTGGTAAATAAAAGCTGCTGGGATTAGTCCTTTGTGAAGCTGGAAATAGCATATAGGTCCCCTCCCCCACCTTCCTCCCCATCACTGCTCTCTGAGACTCTTGAGCCTGAGGTGCTCAAATTGGGACCACCTGATATTATATCACTCCTGCGGTGATTAATCACTCATTGTCTTTGTCATTTCTTCTACTGTTGTCTGGAAAGAGCACAAGGGGACCATATCTGACCTTTGCTTTTAAACTGTGTCATGTCTCACTTTGGGCTTTAGAATTAGCAACTGCCAAAAAAAAAAAATTACAAAGGCAAAAGCAAAACTAATTATTTAAATTATATGTTTGATTATACAACGTTTGTATCCAGGGAAGAACAACTCAGTTAAAGTCCCTCTGTTGTGAAACAGTCCATCCCTGTACATAGGAGAGTGAAGCTCCAGTCAACAAAAACCACGGGCTTTCCAGGACTGCTACAGATGTGAAAAGAACCATTTGCCTGGGGAACTTGACCAAGATGTAATTCCAGTTGACAACTTTGCCCCGGCACAGAGGATGGTAAAGGAGAATGGCCGAAATGAGTCCCGCTTAATGAGAAGCTTCCAGTTGACAACTTTGCCTGGCACGGAGGATGGTAAAGCAGAATGATCGAAATGAGCCCAGCTTAATGAGAAGCCTCAGGTGACGCTAAGATCTTAATGAATCCAATCTGCCTTCCTCAAAGGAGTGGATTTTTCTACAGTTCTGTTTAAAACTCCTGTGTCGGTTTGAATAAAGAATTGGATAAAGAAATCCCTGCCATAGGCTCAGTCATTTCACTTGCTCCCCAGTGAGTGGCACTGTTTGGAGTGGTCATGTAGAGGAAGGTGCAGCCTTTCTGGAGGAAGTGCGTCACTGGGCGTGGGCTTTCAGAATTTAAAGACTGGTGCCTCTTCCGGTTCTGCAAGGAGCCTGCGAGGTTGGAAAGGGGAACATAGCATCAGACACAGGCCAAAAGATTGTTGATTTCCTGCCCTTTAACTCTTTCTTACTATTCTGTGCTAAAAACTCAAATCATGATTACTTGTGGTTAAATAAGCACTAATATCTCGTGGTTAACACATGATGTTTAGCAGGGGGAAAATAAGTAAAAGGATTTATTGCCAGTGTTCCTTTCTCTGGTGGGTAAGCCAGGAGCCTCTCACTGGCCAGGGAGCTAGTTTACTCTTTTTGAACCAGAGAGAAAAAGGAAAGGAAAGATGTCACTCACACAGACACATACACACTGGGTGGAGTGGAAAATGGCTGCACCCATACATTTGGATGGATGGATGGATGGATGGATGGATGGATGGATGGGGAAAGCCCCCCAAGCCACAACTTTATTTCTTTTTTCTGGCCTATTTATAGACAAAGTTCTTAGAAAATTATCTCATAGGTAAAATGTTATAAAAGGGGAGTTATGGAGGATGCTGATATTAAGTTCAAAGCAATGTTTCATTCTGCAAGCTCATTATAAGTTCAAAGCAACAGTTTTCACATGGCCTTGCCTTATCATAGTGCACACCTGTGGCTTCATCCTTGGACCTGAATGTTTTTTCTTCAACACAAATTTGTCTCAAGCCTATTTCTCTTTTTTAGTGTAATTATGACAACTCATTATATTTCTATTTCTTGCTATGCAGTCTTTACTCACTATTATGAGGAGTGGACACATTTTATTTTTTATTCTAATTTTACTACATCTCCCTGGCAAAACAATTAAAACTATCTCTTAAAACCTTCTCCCTATGATCAAATTAGGAATTCTATAAAATCATTAATTCATCTAAACAGCATTAATTCATGAAAATTCAACTTTATGTTGATCTGCAAGAAATCTGCTCAACAGGTTAGGCTAATGCCCAGAGATTATTATATATCAGGAAAAGCATATTAGCTGCAAGAAGCAATCCTGAGATGAAGTCTCTTTGGGATCTTGCCTCTCACAACTCATCCATCTTAGTCCATGCAAAAAGGTGGGCCACCTCGAGGAAGGCCAGCTGTCAGCCTTAGCCTGTCCTAGCCGGCTCCTGACACAGTTCTCTCTCTGCCTCATGCTTGAGCCTGGAGACATGAGATCTCAGCTTCCTGCTCCTGCAGCCAGGTCTATAACTTACTCTCACACTTCCCTCAGGAATTATAGACCAAACCCTCATTCTTTCAGAAGTTGTTTGTGGTCATAATATTTTATCACAGCAACAACAACAGAAAATAGCTAACAGCACTCCTGTCTTCCTGAAGCTGAGATGTGGTGACTGCCACCACACAAACCTGCTTGCTTCTAGCCACCCTTTATTCTAAACTCCCCTAGCAGTATAGTGCATTGCAATTGAAATTTCAAAATTGCTCTCCCCACTCCATGACAGACTCCTGAAACTTGACTTTTACACAGTAGTTTCTTCACATGATGACCTTGCACGTACTAGACATCTTGAAAATGTTAAATGCCAGTGGCGGCAAGCTGTTACCTCTCATTAATCTCCTCATGTGACTTCTCACCCTACACTAGTGAGACCCCTCCAACACTATCACTAACTCTGCTTCAAATACTTCACCAAAGAAACCCCAGGACATTCTTTTGACTACTGATGACTCTGAGGATAAGGAATGCAAAAAGCAAGACTTGGGAGGTTGTTTTACTTGTTTTAAGGACTTATTAGATTTGACTAATTATGCAGCTTATCAACGTAGAAGATCCTCTGGCTGCCACATGACGATCTTCCCCATCATTTGTGCCTAATTAAATAATGTAAGTTGAAGCTAAGAAGGCCTTCCTGTAATCAGGTTCCTGTTCAGGCCTGTTGCTATGACAACTTAGAGCTCCAGCCAAGATGACAGCAACTATATTACACTTCACTGCATGTTCTGTCCCCTTCGGTGCCCTCAGAGCCAGGCCGTGCTTCATACTGTACACATATACAAATACATTATGTCCACAACTCGCTTTTTTTCCTTCCAATCAAATTGATATTTTTCCAGCATCTTAGCAGAGACTAAAAAATATCTTACAGGACCATGCCCCTCTATTTCTTTCTCTTCCTGAGAAGAGAGATTATGATCAAGAGATTAGAAAGGAAGCCAGAAATTGTGGCTCACCCTTTTAATCTAAGTACTCCGTAGATGGAGGCAGGCAGATCTCTGAGTTCAAGCCTAGCCTGGTTCTTAGTGAGTTCCGGGATAGCTGGAGCTACACAGGGAAATCTTGTCTTGGAAAACAAAACAGAAGCAGAGGGAGAGAGAGAGAGAGATTAAAAGGGGATATGATCACATCAATCTGGAAAGTGGAAGGTACTGTTGCAGTGACTTAGATATTTTCAATCCCTCCCCTTTTTGCTCTTTTTTATTTTTATGACATAAATTATGCATAATACTAAATTTGCCATTTTAGGGCAGAGGACATGGCTCAGTTATAGAGTGCTGACCTAGACTGTAGAGAAAGGAAGGGAGGGGAGAGTAGAGAAAGGGGGGCAGGGAGAGGGAAGGGGAGTGATGAGAGAGAGAAGCCGTGAAGCCATTTTTAGGTGTTCACTTTCCTGGCATGATATGCATTCTCATAATGTATAAAGGACCCAAGCATCCTTCTCAAGAACTTCCATGGTCCCAGATGAATGTCTGTGCCCACGAAGCACTGGCTGCCAGTCTCCTCCTTCCTCCCCAGGTCCATATTAACTCGCATGCTACTTCCGTCTCAGTGTATTGCTGCTGTTGATGTCTCATATAAGGGAAACCATGCTGAATACATACTCAGCCCTTTTGTGTATGGTTCATTTCATTTTACATCCTCATGGTTGAGCTACCTAGTAGACTGTACCCATGTTTTATTCTTCCTTCAGGCTGGAAATACTCCATTGTACATATATATCGCAAATATAGAACAAGCCAACATGACTGTCTACCAAAAACCAACAGCAAAGAGCCCCCACGTCACAAGCTCTATCTGTGCACCCAGGGCTTCTATGGTGGCTTGTACTGACTGTCAACTTCAGAGGATCTAGAATCACCTTGGAGACACATCTCTGATCATGTCTATGAGGGAGTTTGTAAACTGGGTTAGTAGTGGTGGGAAAATCCACCTTAAATGAGGCACTAGGACTACTCATTCCAGGCACCAGGGAGGCAGGACTGTACGGGAGGAGGAAGTAGACTGAGTGTTAGCATCTGCCTCCCTTTGCTTCCTGAATTCAAATATGACCAACTCTCCCTTAAACTGCTGCCAGGACCACCCCACCCACCATGACAGGCCATACTCTGGAATTGTAAGCCAAGACAAACCCCTCCCTCCTTCCTTAATCCGCTTTTTGTTGGTTGGTTGGTTGGTTGGTTGGTTTTGTTTGTTGTTGTTGTTGTTGTTCTGAGACAGAGTTTCTCTGTACAGCCCTGGCTGTCCTGGAATTCACTCAGTAGACCAGGCTGGCTACCTGGTCTGAAATCAGGAATCTGCCTGTCTCAGCCTCCCAAGTGCTGGGATTAAAAGGATGTGCCACCACTGCCTGGCTTAATCTGTTTTTGATACGTATTTTGTCAGAGAAATGAGAAGAAACCTGTAGGATGCCGACCAGCAGCTTCCTACTAGCGTGGGTTTCCACGAACCGGGAATGTGAGGGAC
>NW_022196903.1:106154455-106154952 GCF_008632895.1 Mastomys coucha
AGACTAGCTGTCAACTTGTAGTTTCGGTTTGAGAATCTCCGAGAGCACAGCAGGGCTTCCCACAGAAACCAATATGGCTCCCAACCAGGATTTATGCCAAAAACATGAAATGATAATGTAAGATTTAAAATAAAGGGGGGGGGGGCTTTCTTAGAAGAGAGCCCAAGTTGGCCATGGCAGCCATCTTCCAGGAATTCACTGAAATGATGAACACAAAGGGAAAGAGACGCACTCAGCATATGTTCTCTAGGCCTTTTAGGAAACATGGAGTTGTTCCTTTGGCCACATACATGCAAATCTACAAGAAGGGTGATATGGTAGACATCAAGGGAATGGGCACTGTTCATAAAGGAATGTCCCCTGTTCACAAACTGTTACCACAACAAAACCAGAAGAGTCTACAATGTCACCCAGCATGCCGTGGGCATCATTGTAAACAAGCAAGTTAAGAGCAAGATTCTGTCCAAGAGGATCAATGTGGGGATTAAGCACATTAA
>NW_022196903.1:106155688-106158324 GCF_008632895.1 Mastomys coucha
AAAAAAAAAAAAAAAAAAAGAGCCCAAAAGAACAACGCCCCCTTCAACTGAACCAAGAATAAACAGGAAAGGCCACCAATGAAAACTATAATTGCTACCCCTACAGAATTTACATGTTACAAAAATCAACTTAAAAAACAAAACAAGTACTGGAGCGATGCTCAGCTGTTAAGAGCACTGGCTGTTCCTCCAAAGGTCCCAAGTTCAAATACCAAGAACTACTTGTTGGCTTACAGCCACCTGAACTGCAATTTTGGGCTGAAGAGATGGCTCAGAGGTTAAGAGCACTGGCTGCTCTTCCAGAGGTCCTGAGTTCAATCCCCAGCAACCACGTGGTGGCTCACAACCATCTATAATGAGATCTGGTGCCCTCTTCTGGTATGTAGGCATACAGGTAAGCAGAACACTGTATACATAGTAAATAAATACATCTTTAAAAAAAAAAAAAAAAAAGAGAGACCAAGATCTATGAAAAAGGACTCCTGGAAACTTAAAAGTTAATTGACTGCTTGGAAGTTATCAAAAGCCAAAATAGTGAGGAAGGGTAAGTGTTAATATGTAAATATAAGTAAAATATAAATAAAGATCAAAGAGGTCAGGGATCAATCCAGTTCAATCAGGAAAGAGAGGAAAAAAATCACCAAAGAAGTAATTTTAGAAAGTTTTCCTAAAACTGAAGGGCACAGGGTCTGATTGAAAGTACCATCAATGCCAATTTCAATAAGCCAAGGGTATCGAGAAGAACCTAGAAGTATCTAGAAAGAGATATCTGATACAATCAAATGAGATTAAGAACTATGCTAGGCTCCTAGAAAATGATCCTGGAAACCAAGAACACACTGGGACAATACCTTCAAGGAAACCTAATTTAAATAGATTTTTATGCAGCCAATCTGAAAAATCCAGATGGGATAGAAACTTCAGAAAATGTTTCTCTCTTGTTCCTTTCTTAGACAGGCTGGATGGCATGTAGACCACAGGGCCCAGGAGACACAGGGCCCAACATGAAAGTAAAGCAAAAGTAACGCCACAAATTACAATTGGCTAAAAGGTCTAGAGAAAATCTCAGTCTAGATTGGAGGAAAGGGACTTCGCAGAAGAAAGGTTGAGAACACATGCTATACGACTGTATGAAAATTATTGACATATTATTATACCCATGGATAGGTGCAGTTCTCACTCCTCATTAACAAAGCTTTTTGTGGCAGATATCATCACAGAAAGTCACAACTGGGCAAAGAACTACTGACTATGAGGTGCCTAATCCCAAATGATACAACCATAGCACAACCCCTACATCAGCTCAGGGGCCATCTCAGTACAGGAGATGAAAAGAGTGTAAGAGACAGAGGACCAGTACACCTGCTAGAAGCTCATGTCTTCTACAGATGACAGGGAAGCTGCAGCCATGAAATCGCAACAACGTGGCTGCCTAAACAGGATCTAGCCGGTTGGTAGTTCATGCCTTTGATCTCAGCAACTGGGAGGCAGAGGCAGGTAGATCTTTGAGTTCAAGGCCAGCCTGGACTACAGACCAAGCTCCAGGACAGCCAAGGCTACAAGGAGGAACTCTACCTCAAAAAAAAAAAAAAAAAAAAAAAAGACTTGAATAATGACAACAGTGGTTGACATACCAATGTGACACACAAAGCTCCACCACTAGATAAAGAGCTACAGGCAAGTAATGACTGGAGAGAGAGAGAGAGAGAGAGAGAGAGAGAGAGAGAGAGAGAGAGAGAGAGAGAGAGAATCAGTGTGCCCCAGGGATGAGCCTCCTAATTGGCTACTCATACCAACTGGTCAGTGTGAAAACACACACATAGGAGCACCACTAAATGAACTCAGTAGGTCGTGTTGATATATACGTGTGTGTGTGTGTGTGTGTGTGTGTGTGTGTGTGTGTGTGTGTGTGTATAAAATAGAAAATGAGGCCATGAATTTGAGAGGGGAGTTGCAGGGAGGGAAAGGAGGAAAATAATTTAAATACAGTACACATGCACAAATTTTAGAAAAATAAATATAAATAAAATCCTTTAAAATTTGAGATAAAGCTGGTCCCACAACACTCAGAGGAAGCTCCATTCCCAGGCACTCTAACATGCCCAGGATCAGAAGTGAGGAGGACACAACATCTGTCCCAATACCAGGAGTAACTGGGGCCAGCAGGACCCAGGCACACAGAAACTCTGCCAGCCCAGTGGCTCCAGTTGCTTCCGGTCTGTCTGGGCCAGCCAGTGCCCTGAGCAGACCTTGGGCACAAACTCCACAGCCAGTCCCAAAACACCCAGAGGAAGCTCCACTCCCAGGTGCTCTAACAAGCCCAGGGTCACAGGATCCCAGAATCACAGGATCACAGAGACAGCTTGACTCTGAGGAGTTCTGACACAACCAGGATCACAGGAAGGACAGGCTCCAGTCAGATTTAGCAAAGGCAGGTAGCACTAGAGATAACCAGATGATGTGGGGCAAGTGTAAGAATATAAGCAACACAAACCAAGGTTACTTGGCATCATCAGAACCCAACACTCCCACCATAGCAAGTCCTGGACACACCATCACACCGGAAAAGCAAAATTCAGATATAAAATCACTTCTCATGATGAGGATACAGGACTTTAAGAAAGACATAAATAGCA
>NW_022196903.1:106159038-106170002 GCF_008632895.1 Mastomys coucha
GATATTCCATGACAAAACAAAATTTATACAATATCTTTCCACAAATCCAGCCCTACAAAGGATAATATGAAGAGATCCAGAAGCACTGAGGTGAAACTTTGGCTTCACTGGGACAGTTGATGCCGGTTAGCTGGAGCAGAGAAGTCAGCAGTGCCTGAAAAGGGGCCAGTGTCACACCTGTGTCGCAGCAATAGAAGCCCTACCTAGGACACCAAGGCACACAAAGGCCTTTTTAAAAGAGATTTATTTTAATTATATATAAATGTGTGCAGTTAGCCAGGCAGTGGTGACACACCCCTTTATTCCCAGCACTTGGGAGGTAGAGGCAGGCAGATTTCTGAGTTCAAGGCCAGCCTGGTCTACAAAGTGAGTTCCAGAACAGCCAGGGCTATACAAAGAAACCCTGTCTCAGAAAAAAAAAGAAAGAAATAAAGAAAAAAGAAAGAGAGAGAGAAAGAAAGGAAGGAAGGAAGGAAGGAAGGAAGGAAAGAAGGAAGGAAGGAAGGAAGGGGAAAAACCAAATAAATAAATAAATAAATAAATAAATAATGCATTTGTGTGTTGGTATGTGCAAGCATGGGTACAAGTAACTGTGGAATCCAAAAGAGATTGTTGAATCACCTGGAGCTAGAGTTACAGGCAGTTTGTGAGCTGCCTAGTGTGAGTGCTGGCAAACCAACTCGGGTCCTCTGCAAGAGCAGTATACGCTGCTAAGCCATCTCTCCAGCACTCAGAATAGTGTTAATACACATTTCAGGAAGGAAATGAAGAAGTGGTTGCTTTTACAACAGTGATTCTCAACAAGAGAGCGGTAATGAAGCAATTCTATCCCCTACCTCATCCAAAACGTCTAGAGACATTTGCCTGTTGCACTCCTCGGGGAATGTTCGACTATCTGGTGGGTGCCAGACAAAGATGGTACTCACACAGACAATACACAGGACAGCTCCTCTCAACAAGCCATTACCTTGACATGCATGAGATTGTGAATTTTTGTTTAGATCATCCCATGCAAGATGCGCATGCCTCCTTTTGTACGCGCGCGCGCACACACACAGACACACACACACACACACACACACACACACAGGAAGAGAATGAGAAACAGTTGGATGCATACATGCATCCTGCCACCTTCCTTCTGGCTACTCTTCCCTCAGCAGGGTCCACTCTCCATTTTCTATGCATGGTCCTTCTGGGCCTGCCTGGCGTCTATGATTTTGTGCCAGTAGTGAGGTGTCTGTTTCTTTCCTTGCTAAAAGCTGTTGATACTGCCCGGACTGTCACATGCCCAGAAAGGAAAAATCCCAGAGAGTCTGGTCTGAGTCACAGAGTACTTATGTTACATCTTGGATGGCTCGATGGACCTCACATGCCTAAGATGCAGGCTGCCTGGCTGCCCAAAGTGCTAGCCTGAGGCTGCACAAGAAATTGAGATGGGAGGAGGTGACTCTTGAAGGTTGTAGGGCTAAATCTAATACCCTATGGATCACCCTACGAGGGTTGGTTCTGGGAAGAGTGGACCCTACAGGAGAACCCTGAGTAGGGATGATGCACCCACTGAGGGGTGCGTGCTTCCTGGTTTTGCCAGCTTCAAAAGGAGGCACTAGAATGCAGAAGTAAACAGCTTAATCTTACAGCTTAATCAGACAGGCCTGACTGTGAGGCACCCTCCTGTCACTAGGCAGTGACCTGGAGAGGTGACTTTGTCATATCTGAGCCTCCTCCATGTGATAGGAACATGCTAAGCACCTACTTCCCTGGGCTGGGCTGCAGGTCCATCGAGCGTATGAGAGCCTAGGCTTAACATGCCACATCACACAGCATCACTGAAATATGTGACAGGTATCATAAAAGGATGATGTGACAGAAATACACAGGTGAGAGCCAGTATGGGCAGCCCAGCATCCTCCCAGAAGTTTCTCTATCCTTGTAGGATGCTGGTGAACCACGATGCTCACAGTCTCACACCATAAGCCTCCAACTGCAGGGAGTGCTTCAACTATGGCGGCTCCCATGGGATATTGTATTGCTCCAACTTTATGGATGGAATAATGAGACACAAATTTACTCACAGCCCGTTATCCTGCTGTGAAACGAGGAAGAGGTGTGACAAAGACGGTTTGGTTCCAGGTTCTTCCCCTAGCTGCACATACACTGGCCCTGAATACCTGCGGAAGTGGAAGAAATGACAAGAGCCTGTTCCCTTTCCTGTTCCCAAATACCTTCTCCACCCATAATAGCAGAAACTGACAAATGCCTGGCAGGGAAGCGCTACTTCTGCTTGCCGGGGTCCAGTGTGAGGCGAAGCCTGCAAAGGCAAGATCTATAAGAGTCTGCACAGAGCTGAATAAGAGATGCAACGCAATGGGAACCAGATGAGGTCCAGAACCGAATAAACCAGGACTCCGCCTACTACCACTTGGTGACGTGGGGCCTCTGGGCCCAGAGACATACTTTCTCAAAATTTTATTTCTCCCTGTATGAAACAAGGCTTAGACACAGTACCCCAGCTAGCTCTACAATGCTGGGCTGTCCTGGTGGGGAGAGGCCACTGCATGCTGGGAAATGGGAGGAGGAAGTCGATCAGAACCTATCCCGGTAAAAGAGCGCCACCTGGTGAGGCAGTCTGAGAATGTTCCTACTGACTGCTCTGACCAGATCATTGTAACTCAAGGAAGACGCTTCCACTCTCTGGATTTCAGAATTTAAAACAGTAAAAGGATATCGGAAGCTGGCAATGATGATAATACCTGCAATTGTTAGCCCCTTTCCCCCCCACACATTCTCTTACCATGCTGTTTCAAAATGGTAATGTGTTGTGAAGAAGGCAAAAAAATAAATCTTAGATATGGTGATCTTTTGTGGACTGCTGTTAAGTTACAACGCCACCTGTATTTTTTCCCCCTTAACTTTTGTTTAATTAGGGTATGGATGGATGTTTTTGTTGTTGTTATTGTTTTGAGACAGGGGCCCACTTTATACTTCTGGCTGGCTATAAAGGTCAGGCTGTCCTCAAACTCACAAGAGGTCCTCTGGCCTCAGCCTCCTGAGTGCTGGGATTAAAGTCATGCACCATTATGCCTAACTGTTTATGTCTTTGTTTGTTCCTTTTAGTTTTTCAATACAGGGCTTCTGGGCTGTCCTGGAATTCACTCTGTAGACCAGGCTGACCTCGACCTCATAGAGATCCTCCTGCCTCTGCCTCCTAAGTGCTGGGATCAAAGGCATGAGTCCTCATCAGCCCGCTACTTGTTTTTAGTTGTAAGCACACAACATGAGACTTTCCTATTAGTGTGGCGCTATGTACAGGCAGGATGGTGCTAACTCCAGGCGTGATGTTGTACAGATCTTGAGAACTCACTCATCTTGAATAACTTAAATGATACGTATCATTTGCTGAATGTTGCCTGAATACTGATTACATGATTAACCTTGTTGTGAATGATTTATTCTTATGACTTCATTTAGCCCCTCCCCCAAGTCACCACGTGAGTAGGGAAGGAACGGAAGACTACATCACTTACTGTGTCAGCGCCTAAGACTGTGCCAACTTGGAAAGTTCACACTAACATGTGTAATGTGAATTACACTTGATAAACAGGCACTTATTAAAGCCATATGACCACAGAAGGAGAGAGTGGTTGTTCTCGCGGTCAGGAAACTGTAAATGTGCTGCAGTTTGAATCTTAAATGTCCTTCAAAGGCCCATGTGTTTAAGGGTTGATTCCTGGGCCACAGTGTTTCTAGGTGTTGCTAGGAGGAGGTAGAACTTCAAGATATGGAGCCCTAGTGGGAAGCTTTAGGTAATAGGGAGAGGCAAGACCTGAGGGAATTATGGGACTCTGGTCTCCTCGTTTATCTGCACCTAAGGTGAAGGGCTCTCTTCTACACTGTGTATTGTCACTACAATGTGCCTCACCATAGGTTCAGAAGCAAGGGGACCAACACTCACAGACAGATTTCCTAACTGTGAGCTAAAATACACCTCTCCTTTTGACAGGTTTATTTTTTTTCCAAAGGGACCAAGAAGGGTTTTTGTTTTTGTTTTTGCTAAGATTTATTTTATTTATTTTATTTGTATGAGTACACTGTAGCTGTACAAATGGCCATGAGCTGGGAATTGAACTCAGGATGGCCCTGCTGGCTCCGGCCCCACTCGCTCTGCCATAATACACTGTAGCTGTCTTCAGACACACCAGAAGAGGGCATCAGCTCTCATTACGGGTGGTTGTGAGCCACCATGTGGTTACTGGGATCCAAACTCAGGACCTTTGGAAGAGCAGTCAGTGCTCTTACCCGCTGAGCCATCTCGCCAGCCCTTGACAGGTTTATTGTCTCAGATATCTGTTGCCGCTCTGGAAAGCTGACTACATAAGGTGCTGGGTGCTGGGCATTGTGTTGATGTTTAGAGGCACACCTGACCAGGTACTTGGGGGTCTTCGTGCTCAGGAAACTATCCATTTGGCAGGAAACAGAGATATGACTAAGCACTTGTAAGATAGACATACAATATGGATGCATGTAGAAGCCAGAAGAGCTGACTTGCTCTATGGAAAGAACTGTCAAAATATGGTGATGCCCAGGGTGATACTGCCGCAAGCATCTGCATCCCTCATGAGGGCTCTGCTCTCAGACTATCTGCTCCATTTTCCCTTTTGCCATCTCAGCTCCTTAACAGCTCCTGTGTCCTGATCGCCTGATAACCAGCGCCCAACAAGGAGCAGAGCAATGGCTAATCGCAGATAATTATTCAGAAGAGGCCTCTAATTCATCTCTGTCTTTCTTTCCCCAGACCTTCCTCTTGTTCCCAGGCCCCATACAGATTGGCCCCTAGTTTCTCAAGGGACATCTAAGGATGTGCAGATTCAGAGGCAGTCTCCAGCCTAAACAGACTAATGGCACTGACGCCTCACAGATGCGGCTCTTCACCAGCTCCCCTGGCACAAGGTCAATTAAGACAATAAAGCTGACAACAGCCACAGATTCCCTTCATTGAGCCCTTACTCCGTGCTAGCCTGCTGCTAGCCCCTGGTTGCATGAACTTTTCCTATGGAGACATGACCAAATGACTGTCCACCCCAAATAGGGTTTGTGCTGGTTAGAGATTTTGGTTTTGTTTCTGTTTTGTTAACTGACGTAGCTTGAATCATCTGGTAAGAGTGAATGTCAATTGAGGAATGGCTTCTGTCACATTGCCTCCATCTTGGAAATGGTTGGTGAGAGAGGGCCCAGGCCACTGTGGTTGGTGCTGTCCCTGGCCAAGTGGTCCTGGATTGCATAGGAAAGCAGGCTGAACAAGCCATCGGGGAGCAGGCCAGTAAGCAGCACCCCTCGGTGGCCACTTCTTCAGTTCTTGCCTCCAGGCTTTGGCTTCTGCTCCTACCCTGGCTTTCTTCTATGGTGGACTATGATCAGAACATGTAAGCCAAAGAAACTCTTTACTCCTCAAGCTGCCTTTGGTCCTAATGTTTACCACAGCAATAGAAAACAAATTAGGCCAGAACCCCAGTGACAGGCCAAAGTACAATTCTCCCCAGGTCTGTGTTGGTTACCCACAAAGAAGCTGCATTACCACATGGATTTCCCCATATCTGTATAGATGAATTCATCTCCCCACCCCCACCCCTGCCTTGCATGTTCTATATACTCTAGAGCAGTGGTTCGCAACCTTCCCAATGCTGTGATCTTGTAATATAGTTCCTCATATTGTAGTGATCCCAAGCATTAAATTATTTTGTTGCTACTTCATAACTGCAATTTCATTACTATTATGAATCATAATGCAAGCATCTGATATGCAGGATTTCCGCTGCTCTGGCGCCTCCTGAGATCATGTGCAGCTGGGACAGAATTACACACAGCTGGCAGAGAGGAAGGCTTGGGAGTGGCTGAAATCTCAGGTGAGGGCCAATGACCTACCCCACCTGCTCCTTCTCTACGGCAGCATCCACAGTAGTCACAGCTGCTCTGATGATGATGGAGGTGGCCATGTTTGACGACAGAGTTCCACAACAGTCCTTCACAACGTAACCTCATTGTGTCCTTACAGGTCTGTAAGTAACACATGCTATCATAGGTTGTCCACCATCATTCAGATTCTAAAGAATAAAGAGTTGTCAGGTTGGGCCTTCTAAACGAAGGTGTTAAGACAGAATTAAACATGCAAGAGACATCCTGGGCAAAAGAGGAGGAGAGGGAGCCAGAGTGTCGAGGAGAGCCTCAGACCACATGAAGAGACGGGGGTTGGGGGCGGGAAGAGGCTGAGCAGGGAGAGCGTCTGGCGCTCTACCACCCTTTCAAGCTCTGTCACTGTAGAAACAGCCCAAGAGGAGACTGGCCTCAGCATAAATGTCCCAGCCAGGCTGAGGAGGCCACAGCTTACTGAACCCCTTGCAAAGTTCTCCCTTGACGTTGAACTGTGTAGTACATCCCCATGGAGACAAAAGACTCCATTCCCTGGCCATGTCCCAGCCCTAGCCCAGCCCATAGCCCAGCACTCAGCAAATACTGGTTGACTCAGCCTCTTGTTCCTTTTGTGTAAAAGAATTAGGTACAGAGATTCTTCCTGACCTTTTCAAGCTGACATAGTTGGTAGGTAGCCTCGCTGCGATCTGTGTCCTGGTTTTCTCACTCCAAATTTCATCTTATGCTGAACTCTGGCTCTCCCCCCACCCTAACCCCCATTCACTCCTCTTTCTCTATACTGAGCATTCCAACATTACCTGTCTGTCGTACAAGGATTCCTGCATACTTTTTTTCCTCACTCAGCTAATTCACTTGTTCACTCATTCAACAGACATTCCCTGTGTAGTATCTTGAGCCAGGTATTACTACAGAGTACTTGGACCACAAAACAACCAGGAGAGTCCCTCCCTTTGAGAAATTTCCTATTTAGGGCAGAGCCAGTACGTGACAAAGAGTGAGGAGGAAGTGTAACTGTTTCCATGGTGATGCTCTGCCCAGCATCACCGTCCCTGATAAGAGACCAGCCAAGGAGTATGGCAGAAGCACTCCTTGGTTCCAGCTAGATTCTGTCACTACTCACCTTCCCCCAGTCCAGCCTTTCCAAACTTCTGGAGAGAGCTTAGCCTCTGAATGCACAAACCAGCCAGAGGGCACAGGGGCTGGAAATGCTAACGGTGTGACATTAATTTAAGGAGGGAGTGGTAACCTGGTAACCACGGTTCCATACCACTCAGCCAGCCAAGGAGCATGACTGGCTTGCAATTCCGTGTCGTAGGGATTGAAGGCATTTCTTAATCAAATGCAGGTTATGTTTAATAGGTGGGTTGAGGGCTGAAGAGATGGCTCTGTGATTTAGACCACTTTTGATCTTGCCTAGAATCCAAGTTCCATCCCCAGTATCCACATCAGGCAGGTGTCAATCATCCATACCCCAGCTCCAGGGGATCCCGAGCCCTCTTCTGAACTCTGAAGGCACCTGAGCTCTCGTGTACAAACCCATACGCAGATACACACACACATAAAAACAATATGAGTAGATCTTTTAAAGAGATCATTTAGTGAATGGGTTGAAAGAAGATTTCCAAAGTCGTTTGTCTGTTGCTTGAGAATAGTTCATGGATTCCTATTAGAAGTCCAAAACAAAATGTAAATCCATGACCAAAGCAGCTAAGACAGAAAGAGCCCAACACAGATGGCCTATTCAGCAAGATTGATATAGGTCCTAAACAGAGACCATCAGATTTCGAGGGCATATTTGAAGTAAGAACAGCAAAACATTTGTCGGTGTTGTAAACACTGGAAGAAATCCTAATATCTATTGGTGTGAGACTGAACAAATTTGCATGTTCACAACCATGAGGTTTCTAAGTCTGGGCACAGCACCATCCTACTTCTTGTATTTGTGCACAAAGTCACTTGGGGGATTGTTGATTTTATACACACACATACACACACACACACACACACACACACATACACAGATGTGCTCTTTGGGTGGCAGAACCTCAAAAGCTTTTAAACCTGTCTGGGTTGTCTCATGTATTATTTTATTTTATTTTATATTTTATTCTATGTGTATGGGTTTTCTGCCTGTGAGCATGCCTCTGTAACACTTGCACACCCAGTGACTGTGGAGGCTGGAAGAGGCTGGAAGTCAGCTCCCCTGACTTGCATCAATCATGCCCCCCACCCTTGTTCTGTCCTATGTGTTTACAGTGGGGATTTGTAAGCCTCCATTGGTGGCTCCGCATGAACACTGATGATGGACTTTGCATCCTTGTACATGATCCCTCCCATCCTGACTCTGGGTGGCCATGTGATTTTACTTTTGTCAATGAAACACAACCAAATGTAAAGCAAGCACAGCCTAGATAAGTGTGTATCCATTGGTACCCGACCCCACTGAAGGCTTCCCTCAGAAATCCAATTGCTGGGTAAGAAGTATAGACAAGACAGTAGGGATGGGAAACCACAAGGGGAAGGAATTCATCCTCGTGTCTGGACTGAGCAGCCTCATGAGAATTCCCAGGCCATACTCATAGAATCTCCTAGTCAAACCAAGTAATTATGAGAAACAATAAATACAACAATACTGTTGTATTATACCACTGACTTTTCCAGTAGCTCCTGTATAATAGTGAGTACTGAAACAGTCGCTGAAGGATTTATCCCCATCACCTCACTCCTCATATCCCATCACCTCACCCCTCCATATCCAGTCACCTCACCCCTCCATATCCCATCACCTCATCCCTCCATATCCAGTCACCTCACCCCTCCATATCCCATCACCTCACTCCTCCATATCCCATCATCTCACCCCTCCATATCCCATCACCTTACCCCTCCATATCCCATCACCCCACTCCTCATATCCCATCACCTCACCCCTCCATATCCAGTCACCTCACCCCTCCATATCCCATCACTTCACCCCTCCATATCCCATCACCTCATCCCTCATATCCCATCACCTCATCCCTCATATCCCATCACCTCACCCCTCCATATCCCATCACTTCATCCTTCATATCCCCATCACTTCACCCCTCCATATCCAGTTACCTCACCCCTCCATATCCAGTCACCTCATCCTTCATATCCCATCACCTCACCTTTCCATATCCCATCACCTCACCCCTCCATATCCCATCACCTCACCCCTCCATATCCCATCACCTCATCCCTCATATCCCATCACCTCACCCCTCCATATCCCATCACCTCACCCCTCCATATCCCATCACCTCACCCCTCCATATCCAGTCACCTCACCCCTCCATATCCCATCACCTCACCCCTCCATATCCCATCACCTCATCCCTCCATATCCCATCACCTCACCCCTCCATATCCAGTCACCTCACCCCTCCATATCCTACCAGCCTCACATTCTTTTCTCCTTTACTTCAGATAGCCTTGAAAATGCTGTCCCTTCCTGCTCCATTTGACTGGCATCCCTAATGTACACCTTCCTAATGTACATTGCTCTACAGATAGCCTGGGCTTTCAGAGAAAATCCTGGACACTAGGGCAATGGCATTCACCTACATTTAGAAGGAACTGAGATCAAAACTCCAAGGCACAGTTAACTTCCAATTTAATGTTTATTTATTCATGCAAACAATATTTTCTGGATGCTTGTCATGTGCTAACTCACAGTACTCCAGTCACTAGACACCAGAGAGTACTTACTAACCTCTACTCATTGAATATCTTTTAACAAACATGTGGAACTAATATTACTCAAAAAAGCCTTTTTTGTTATAAAGATTTAAAAAAAAACCAATTATTTCTCTAAGATTATTAGGCTAATCAGTAGCAGTACCAAACTGAGAGATTTCCTTTTATCATAACCAGTAGGTTGAAATAAATGGGCTTTCCCCAGTGAATATGGATAAATAAAATAGTTGCAGGACTGAGTTTAATTTTATTTTTAAAAATTAGCAGAAAGTATAATGCCCAACCTAGTGAGCACTCATTGTTTCTCCTCCTAGCACCCAAACCTCTCTTTTCCTGCTCATGTTCTCCTTATTTCAAGTAAGTAGTTTGTTTGGGGTTATTGAACTTCTAACTTCACAAGTGGATCTGGCCAGCATAAGGTCTCAGAGTATAGAGGGCCCAGGGTCCTGTGCTCACAGCCAAGCAGTAAAGAAACCAGGAATGCTAAACACACAGGATTGCCTCTTCAGTAGGGGAGGTGCATACCTGCTTCCTGCCCAGAAAACTGGGAATGAACGCAGTTAAGAGTCTGGTGACCTGTGCAGTCTGCAAGGCCAGGCCACACCCAAACCCCTCAGACTCTGATGTTTATCACAGGCTCTTCCTCCCTGGACCTTAGTCTTGAGCCTGGTTTCTCAGGCAATAGAACCCATTGCTAGGGGAGGAGTCACATGTACTTTGCAACCGCCTGGGTAACTGCTGTGCCAGCTGCAGGACCACACCTGACTCCCACAGACACTTAGTTTATCTCACTCATTCTCCCTAGACCCTTATCTTGAGCATTGTTTCTGAGTCAATAGAACCCATCTTTACTTTGTAAAGAGCTTCAATGTGAACATGGCTTAAGCTTTGGTTTACGTAAGAGATTGAGTTAATTATCATCAGGACACTTTTTTTTTCCCAAAAATTGTGCTGTGCTTAAATATGCCTAAAATAAACTGCCCAGTGTTGGACTCTAGAACCAGCAGCAGCTACTGAGTCATTTTAAACTGGACTTGCTTCTTGTCTCATTTGGATCCTTTTTTTTTTTTTTTGCAAGCCCTGGTGATCATAGAGACCCCCACATTGAGTGTTGAAGTTGGCCACAGTAATTGGGTTAGGCGCAGACGTATAAAGTATCCCTCAGAGGCCATGTGTTGAAGGCTTGGTCCCTAGTCTATGATGTTATCAAGAGATGGTGCAACAGGTGGTGGCGCATGCCTTTAGTTCCAGCACTTGGGAGGCAGAGGCAGGCAGATTTCTGAGTTCGAGGCCAGCCTGGCCTACAGAGTGAG
>NW_022196903.1:106170114-106185204 GCF_008632895.1 Mastomys coucha
CCCCCTCCCCCTCTCCCTCTCTCATTTGCCTCCTGGCTGTTGTGAGGTGAGCATGTACTTCAGCCATTACAGTTGCCCTCACTAAAAGCCCAAGGCAATGTGGGAAGTAACCAGGACTAAAACCCCTGAAACCATGAGCTAAAATAAATTCCCTCCTTTTATTATAAGTTGGTTTTCTAAGGTATTTTGTCACGAAAATGAGAAACTGACTACCACACATTCCAATTCCATAAAGCCAGTGGCACTTTATGAGCTGCACCCTGGTGTTTCTGGGAAGGGACAATCCTATAAAAGCTAGTCAAAGAGACAGCCTATCTTTGCTGTCTTAGGTGTGGTACGAGATGGCAAGGTCTGAGGCTGTGACACCCAGCTAATAGCTCAATAGAAGAACCCCAGTTGGGCTTGATATTTACAGACCTGTAATTTTAGCACTCTGCAGGGAGGAGACAGATTTCTGTGAATTTAAAGCCAGTAAGAGTCCATAGGGCCATGTCCAGGCCAATCCAGGCTATAAAAGGAGACCCTGTTTCAAAAACAAAAGCACAAATGAACTAACAGAAACTCAGAACAGACCACAGGGTGGGTTTGGCTTTCAGGCCATAGTTTCATTTGCCCCTGCTCTGAAATATTTCCTAATGTTGGTGATACCCGGGGATTTGAGGGATGAGGAGGAATAAGTAGGAAGGAGCAGCCACGTGCCACCCTTACCTACCCTGCTGTAAACAGGGCATGCGCAGTGTCTGTCAACCCTCTGCTATCAGGAGTGAGCTGAGAACTGCAACACTCTACCATGGCTAGCCTTGTGGGTGTGTGTAGCCTCTACCCCTGTTCTCCAATGCATAGAGCACAGATGTGCTTTGTCGCTGGAAGTCAGGTAAACCTTCTGACCTTACATCTAAGTCATGGTCAGCTGGAGTCCCAAGGAGCAAAAAATTTGTCAAGACCAAGCAAGGCTCAGACATTGGGAAAGAACACGGAGGCTCGTTATCAGACCGCCTCCAGGCCAGGCCGCCTCCAGTGCTGCCCAGAAGAGAGATGAGTGCCCCCCCCCCAAAAAAAAACAGATGTTGATTTCTACAGCCATCAAGTCTGCCCTGAGAGCTAGAAGCACCAGAGTTGTAGGTAAGGAAACTACAGGCCTCCAGGTCTACAGTAAGATAAATCCCCTCCGAACCATGGTGGTACACG
Organism: Mastomys coucha; assembly: GCF_008632895.1. NCBI lineage: Eukaryota > Metazoa > Chordata > Mammalia > Rodentia > Muridae > Mastomys > Mastomys coucha. The sequence continues at coordinate 106,171,303 of NW_022196903.1, forward strand.
CCTTCGATCCCAGCACTGGTGAGGCAGAGGCAGGGGGATCTCTGTGAGTTCAGAGACAGCCTGGTCTACTTCAAAGAGAGTTCGAGGACATCCAGAGCTACACATAGAAACTCTGTCCTGAAAACACAAACCAAACCAAACAAAATAAAAAGATAAATCCTCGTGTGCGTTCTATCTATCTCTTTCACTGCAGGGACACTTTACGCTCTCCTTCCCTGAGCTGAGGGCCTACGACCAGGGAATGTGCTGGATTTGAACATCTTTCTACCCTTTTGTGGTCACTTACTTTTCATACTGTCTGTCCCCCGCCCCCTGCTCCCATGTACTCTGAACATTCTGTTTAACATATATAATTTCATTCATTTATTTAATCACTAACAACTTTGTAGATCTTATGTAACTCAGGCTGGCCTTCAATTAGCTGTGTAGCTGAAGATGGCTTTGAAATTCTGATCCTTCGGCCTCCGCTTCCGGAGTGCTGAGGTCCCATGTATGCACATTCACTTGTGGTTTATTTGGGCTGGGATCAAACCCACAGCCTTGTGTACTAGTCAAGCACTCTACCAGCCAAGTTACATCCTCAGCCTTAAATTATCCTTCAAGTTCCTTCTGGGTGCCGAGTGGTGTTCCAGGCACAGCACTGACCAGGGTAGTACACAAGTAAACAAGACAAACAAAATTCCCCGCCACCGAGGAGTTACATGGTAACAAAAATGCATCAATTATAACCCATATTCAAAGTGGGTAAGTGCAAAGGGGGAACACGAGGAAAGAGGGTAAAAACCATCAGGGAAAACATTGGTAAAACATCATGGAGAAAACAGTATTTTAAGCAAAGACCTGCAGTGATTCTCAACCTTCCTAGTGCTGCTTTAATACCATTCTTCATTTGGAGGTGACCCCTACCATACAATTATTTTTGTTGCTACTTCATTAACTGTAATTCTGCTACTGTTATAAATCATAATGTGAATATCTGATATGCAGGATATCTGATATATGACCCTTGCAAAAGGACTATTAGATGCCCCCCCCCACACACACACACACACTAACTTAGATGATAGGCATACACAAGCTGGTGGGGAATGTGATGGTACGTGCTAAGTGGATACCCACTCTGGGAGAAACTGCAGGGAAGCCAGTATGGGAGGAGAAGGCAAATGGGTGGGGTAATGTTTGGGGTGCTGAATGGGTTTCAAAACATCCCAAACCCTGTAGTTGGTGGGTAGTGGAGGATCCTCAGCGGAGGAGGATCCTTTATCTTGAAGCTGTTGAAACAATGGTACAGGCTGAGTAATTTATAGACAATAGAAGCTCACTTGCCTTAGGGCTCTAGGCTGGAAAGGCCAAGATAAAGGGTTGCATCCCAGGAAAGCTGCTGCATCTTAGCTCAGCAGACGACATTGTCTGGCAAAGAAGGGGGAGAGAAAGGACGGGAAGCTGAACATACTCCTACAGTCATCCATTCGTGGGCTTTCATTTCCTAATCACTTTTTTAAAGATTTATTTATTTATCATATGTAAGTACACTGTAGCTATCTTCAGATACCCCAGAAGAGAGCATCAGATCTCATTACAGATGGTTGTGAACCATCATACGGTTGCTGGGATTTGAACTCAGGACCTACGAAAGAGCAGTCAGTGCTCTTAACTGCTGAGCCATCTCTTCAGCCCTCCTAATCACTTCTTAAAGGTCCCACCACTTATTCTTGAAATGATATAACTTTATTTTATGTGTATGGGTGTTTTGCCTGTGTATATGTCTGTACACCATATGTGTGTAATGCCCATAGAGGCCAGAAGTCACTGGATCCCCAGGAACTAGAATTATGGATGGTAGTGAGCTGCTATATCAGGGTCTGGGAACTGAATCTTGGTCCTCTGAAAGAGCAGCCAATGCCCTTAACCTCTGAGCCATCTCCTCCGTGCCAGACACAACTTGAGTTTTAGATAGAAATATCAATCATAGCAGCAATGGCATTTTTCTTACTGATGTTATATTAAAAGATCACAGGTCACTGTGTTCCAAAATTACTCTGAGAATTGGACGTTAGCTGTATTGAAGTTTTGTCACCTGTGTGTCTAGCCAAGTGTCCATACCTCCTTCTGTTCATTTAACAAGCTTTACTGAGACAGACGCCCGGGCAGGGCACTAAAGGCGGAGGTGAGCACCAAGCTCTAAGTCCTGGCTGTCAAGAAATGAACCAGGAGCAGAGAAGACGCAGCAGCAGCAGCTGACCTGTCTAGGAAGAAAGTCGGAATGTGTGCTCCTTAGCTAGTACTTTCTATTGATAAACAAATGGTCTACTTCCTGAGGTGACCAGGATTGAACTCCATTCATAAAAGCGTATCCCTTCAGAGTGCTTTGCTTCTGAGAGAAACATGAGATTCCTTTTTAAAAAAACTAAAAGATAAATCCCATGAACAACTTGTAATACTGTAATAATAATAAATACTGATGATGATGACGATGATGATGATGAAGTCATGCCAAAGTGCATGTGAGGTCAGAGGACAACTTGCAGGAATAAGTTCTCTCCTTCCACCAGGTGGAACCCAGGCATCACACTCAGGAGTCAGGCTCAGAGGCTCCTCAACCCACTGAGCCATCTTGCTGCCCCTCTCTGGGCTCATTGACCTCCATGAGCTGTACATAACAATGGGTTTCATTCTGACATCTTCATATATGTACATAATGGGTTTGATCACATTCACTCCCATCACCCTCTCTTGTCCCCTTCTCATGGATCTCCTTCCTCTTCCCTGTAGCCCAAAGCTTACAGTCCCTCTTCTGCTTCCATGTGGGGGCAGGGCAGAACCCCAGTGTGTTTAATCTATCAGGCTTGCATAATTACAGCAGTATGGATAAGGGATTGTTTACAGCAACATGGGCATCTTACCAGTGATTATGCCACTGAAGAAAATGCCTCTGCACCCCCCAGCAACGATGAAGTGCCTGATGGGCCATCCTGAGTCCCTCCCCTCTGTGTGAGAACACGATGGTAGGCCCCACCTTATGTTGGTCTAGTGTCTATCATCACGGCTGAACAGTGAGAAATTGTTCTTTCTCTAAAAAGCCTCTAACTATGTTTTGTCATTCAACAACAACCAAAAAAAAAAAAAAAAAACCTGGAGAAAGGAAAACAGAAATGAATGGCTTAAATTGTGTCTATTATCAGAAAACCATCTCAACAAACTCCCAAGGTCAAATTCCTCTTTGTAATGCAGTTCTGCACTGTCGCATATTTCACAAAAGTGGGTCACCAGCTACAACCAAGAGCTGGATTGGTTGCTTTGTTGGTTGGATGGTTGGTTGTTTTGGTTGTTGCATTTTGTTGTTGTTGTTGTTTTGTTTTGGAGGGGGTATTTCTTTTCTTTTTTAATGTGTGGTAATTTTCAAAGAAGTTGGATTTTAAAGTCAAATGATACTTTCGTTCTTCAGAAGAAATGCATCAGATACATTTGTTTCAAAGCCTGCCTTGCAAGCCATTCCTAAAGTTAATAAAGAGCTTTTGATCCCATCCTTGTTCAGCCTCTTCACTGCCCCCCACTAAGCGTCTTAAGGAAGAGAGAAGGCTGCAGAAAGCTTGTTTTGTTTTGGCTTTTTTTTTTAAGCCTGAGAAACTGGGACTCCCCTGCCTTTCAGAGCACAAAGGTCTATTCTTTGAGGCAAGGGGCCAGGGAGGTGGCGTAATTCAATTTTGTAGGCCACCATGTACTTCCTTCTCCCTTTCTCCTGCCAAATCAAGGCTCATACCAATCCCAGTGGACCTTAAGGGGCAGTCCTCCATGAAAAAGTGAAAGCAGTCGAGGAAAAAGAAAAGGGGGCCAGCCAGAAGTAGTCCCTCTGAGAGCCTGGGGAATGCTCATTAGAACTGAATGAGCCCATGAAAAGGGCCTTTTCTGGGAAGCCTTGATGGGGCCACTGGCTTGGTCCCATTGTAAATTCCATTTGTGTGCTATCACTTCCTGACCCAGAAACAGGGGAGAGGTTTTGGCCACACATTTCCTTAGGAGATGTGCCAGGCAAGCTACACGATGCTTACAAGCTCCCGGAGATGAAGTATAGAAAGCTTTAAGATCGTGTGGGCCTGTAATGAATTCCTTTTCCGAATTTACTCTCTAAAGAGTCTGTTTCTCATCCCCCCAGTTTCCTTTCAGAAACTGGAGCCTAAATGAAGTGAAATGCAGTTGGGATCGTTGCAAGGACACTTCTGGAGGGAAATAAGTTACCTGGCTTCCTAGGAGGGGCAGATGCCTGCAGACGGCCCCAAGCAGAAGCCAGTCACATGTCAAATGTACACAGGGAACTTGACTGTGACTCTAAGCTCTGGTCCTTATGGGAAACCACAGAAGCTGGAAGAGGTACATTCTGATCCCTGCTACGGTCTACCCACTGTAACAGTCAGTTGAAATCATAATCACTTTATCTGGCTCATAGGCATCATTAATCGCCACTAGCATGTGCCTCACCCCCAAGGCTGCCTGATCCCTTCCAGCCCAGCACCCTTTCTAAGCTGTTCCAACATAGGGGTCCATATGAGAATTCATATGGAGCCATATGAGAATTCTGAGTGCTTGTGAGGAAACAAGACAAGAGTCTTGTAACAGCGTCCTTAAAACGCAGAATTGTTTTAGGACGGTGTTTTTGTGCTCCTCCTAGATGTAGCAGGTAGGAGTGAGTTCCTTCAGACTCTTCATTATTCATTAGTCTTCACTGGCCATTGTTATTTGATTATATGCTTCTATGGAAAAGCATGTTTTTGCATGTGTGGCTTGCCCTTGTGATTGTATACTTTATTCATGCAACTCCTCTTAACCCTCATAGTATAAACTGGTTGATGCTCTGAATAAAGCTGGCTATTGTATGAGGCTTTACCTGGCTCGTTTATCAGCTCCATTCTCCCAGGTCCCATCACCTTCAGAATGGTAAAAACTAGGCCACACTAGGAATACCCATCTGCTAGTGTGTCCTTTGTGTTCACAGGACCCTGACTGGGGAACAAAGCCCAGGTTCCTGCTCTCTGTGACTGGCTGTGTCTCAACTTTCATCACACCATATCTTCTCATCTCCATCTCTACTCATTTCCTGCCCCAAACAGTAGAATCGTCGTGTGTGTGTGTGTGTGTGTGTGTGTGTGTGTGTGTGTGTGTGTATGGATGCGCACATGTGGGTCTGCATGTATGTGATGAAATTGTGCCACGGTGTGTACATAGGTCAGAGTATAACCTTCGGGAGTCAGTTCTTTCCTTCTATCATGTGGGTCTTGGAGACTACAATGGAGTTTCCAGGCGTGGCAGCCTACACCCTTACCCAGGAAGCCAGTTCACCACCCCAGTTTGCTTGTTTGTTATGCAGGTTGGCTTTAAACCCCACCCCATTCACCCTCCCAAGTGCCAGAAAGACCACTGTAGGCTACCAAACCTAGCTTCTATGTCCATGTCTTGATGTTTCCTGAATGCTTCAAGTTTTTTGAAACCAAAATCTGGGGGGAAAAAAATCTATGTTTTGGTTTATTTTATTTCTACTCTGACATTTTGTTTCCTGAGGCGATAAGCACAAAAACGATCTTCCTGTTCAAATGAGAAACACAGTGTAACAGGGAGATGCTTGGAAGAAGTGGATAAAATTAATTTATTAAAGGAACATAATTTAGCATTTGGGAATTACTATTGCCAATTTGGCAACTGGGCATGGTCGTAAGACTGCAGGCACTCTGCACCTGCTCTCTATACCCAGATAAGATGCACAGACAAGAATTGATGATTATTGGCTGGAGAGATGGCTCAGTGGTTAAGAGCACCAACTGTTCTTCCAGAGGTCTTGAGTTCAATTCCCAGCAAGTGCATGGTGGCTCACAGACATCTGTAATGGAATTTGGTGCCCTCTTCTGGTGTGTGTGAAGACAAACAACTACAGTGCACCCATAGAAATAAAATAAATGCATCTTAAATAAAAAGAAAGAATTGATGGGTATTATTGTTTCTTCTTTTCAATTTTATATCTAACTACCCTTATATATAACTCCCTCTCGCCGGGCGGTGGTGACGCACACCCTTAATCCCAGAACTTGGGAGGCAGAGGCAGGCAGATTTCTGAGTTCGAGGCCAGCCTGGTCTACAGAGTGAGTTCCAGGACAGCCAGAGCTATACTGAGAAACCCTGTCTCGAAACAAAACAAAAAACAAAACAAAACAAAACAAAACAAAAAAACCTCTCTCTCATCTACTTCTCCTCTCTACAGACTTATTAATGTGTACATATGTGTGAGAAAGGTTAGACTATAAGTAGATATTACCAAGAGATTAATCATAACTAAATCTGGATAGTAAGATATTGAGCAATTTGGGATATTTTTCTAGTTTTGCTTTTCTATGTTTAACAATTTTCTAAAAGGAATATGGATTATTTACAAAGTAAAGACACATTCATAGGGAAGTATAGGTGTTTCGGTGTTTATGTGTATAGTGTTTTGTCTGCATGTATGTCTATGCGCCCCATGTATACAGTACTGAAAGAGGCCAGAAAAAAGCATTAGATCCCCTAGAACTAGAGTTACAGACACTAGTAAGCCTCCATGTGGTTGCTGGAAGTTGAACCCAGATCCTCTGGAAGAGCAGCCAGTGCTCTTAATCACTGAGCCATCTCTCCAGACTCACAGAGTGAAGAATTTTAAATAAGGGCACTTGAGCCAGGGATACAAGTCAGAGAGTAGTGGAATACATGACTAGCATACATGAGGACCTAAGTTCAATGAATCCAAGAACTGGAGATGCTGAGGCAGGTGGACTCCCATGATTTCAAGACCAGCATGGGTTATGGAGTAAGTTCTAAGCCAGCCTGAGCTACATAATAAGAAAATTCATTATTCATCTGAATGACTACCTTATATCAGATACTAAGCAAACTGTTTTCCATACATGATAGGTTTCATTTAAATTTCACAATGTCTGAGAAATGCTATTACTGAGGTCATTTTAAAGATGAAGAAATGATGGGGGAGGGGGAAGGTGTAATCGGGATGTAACAAGAATAAATAAATTAATGGGAAAAAAGATGAAGAAATGAGGCTTGAGGCCATATGTATTGACTGACTAGGGAATACAATTGTACAGATGTGTACAAAAATGCCTGGATACCTCTATATATACACTGCACTCTAAGAACAGACAGAGGTGTTAGCTATTTAAGCCTCAAATCTCAGGATGGTTACCTTCCCCGGCCCCACATATCCTAATAATAATGCAATCTTAGTTACCTAGTTATATGGTAGAGAGAACAAACTACCCATAATGCTTCGGGGCCCCTCCTCTTCCTTCTTTTTACAAATTTATTTATTGTTTTTATTTTATGTATATCGATGTTTGCCTAACATGTACCTATGTGTATCATCTGTGTGCCTGGTATCCACCGAGAGGTATCAGATCCCTTAGAACTGGAGTTCCAGGTGGTTTGAGCCATTTCTCCAGCTCCCAAGAAGTAGATTTCCACTCCTCAAATCTGAGCTGGCCTGCTTTGACAGATAGACTGTGGGAGAGATGACACTATGTAAGCCCCAGGGGACTTGTGGATTCTACCTGCCAGAGACAGAATTCTACCTTGGAAACCCAAGACCACCACAGTGTGACAAAGCCCCAATTGGAAGACTCTGAAGAGGCAGTAGCTCAGTCATCCTTTGTAACCCAAATAAAGCCAGCACCTTGGTAACCTTCCAAGTGAATGCGGCCATGAGTACATGGAAAACTGGCAGAAAAATCTACCTAAAGAACCCACAAAATAATGGGAAGTACTGTAAACATGTATCTCTTGATGATGTCTCAGTCAGCCAAAGATGCATATGATGTGGCCCCACAGGGTTTCATTACCCAGGGAACTATCTACAGAGATGTACTACAGGATGATGTCTGCACTCCAAAACGACTTCTCAGAATACATCTGCATCATTCAGTGACAAGTGATTATTGACTGAGGCCAGTAAACTGGCAAAGGATTTATTATGCAGCATTATCTAATTGACACAGCCTGAATTTACCGATGAGCAAGGTGTCAAGTCATCGAGATGCCTGTGGTTTGCCATGGTTATCAAAGTAACACAATGTGGTATAAAACTTTGCAGTGTTCTTTGTGCACAAATCTAGACCAAATCCCATGCCCAGAGAAGGAACACAGTCTCAAACTCCCTTCCAAATACTCTTCTCTAAAGGGAGCAATCTGCTACTAAACAGATTCTGGTGAGAAAGAGGAGACTACAAGAAACAAAAATTGTATCAAAAGAGCTCTTTCTGCTTGTGAGTGAACTGTTTGTATAGAAAAGCCAGTGATAAGCTATTTTCCCCCTTTGTCATCACAGCACATTGGGTTCCTGCCCCTCAAGATTTACTGGTTTGTGAAATGTATTAACTGTAGCAGACCGAGTTTCAATTACAACAGAAAGCAAGGGTCATTTACCTACAATTAAATGTCACTTCAATAACACACTCCCAAGCAAAAGGAACTTGGTACAAGAACCAGGAGACAGATTGTTACTGGAGCTGCTGGGCTTATCAGATATGAATGGCTCTAGCCCAGGAAATCCTGCTCACTGCAAACACAATTCAGAACCCACTGCTCATTCCAGGAGATGCTTCTTCCACATGAGTAGTTCTATCTCAAAATCAGGCAGTGTGACGGTAAGAAAAACGCTTGCTTCTCAGGGGCTGAACAGCCTATGGCCAGTTTATAGAACAGCAGCACCTTGTGTCAATCATGGCAGCCTTAAAAATAAAGTCATCGTTAACTTAAAAACACTTTGCTTTTGTTTTTATAAAAGAGGAACACAACAATACTAAAAGCACCAATAAAATGCTCTGAAGGAGGCTAGGATGAATGATGAGACCCTGGGGTCCCTGGCCTCAGTAGGTGCTTCCGCAGCCCCCCTGGTCCCTGGCCTCAGTAGGTGCTTCCGCAGCCCCCCTGGTCCTGGCCTCAGTAGATGCTTCCGCAGCCCCCCTGGTCCTGGCCTCAGTAGGTGCTTCCACAGCGCCCCTGGTCCTGGCCTCAGTAGATGCTTCCGCAGCCCCCCTGGTCCTGGCCTCAGTAGATGCTTCCGCAGCCCCACTCTGGTCAACCCGGCAGCCTCTTGGTCTTTCCTTGGTCTCTCTATTTTTCTTATTTCTAGGCTTGCTTCCTCGTTGGTTTCAATCATTTGCCCCCCGCCGGGTTCCTCCTCTCCTTGGCTCAGTCCCATCCGTTCTGCCTTGCCCCACACCATGAGCAAACTGTTCCCCAGTGGACGGCCTGCATTCCTCTGATGCTGGCACAAAGGGAGGCATCTCTCAGGCAGAGCCCACTGCACAGTAATTTCACTCACTTCTTTTCCTCAAAGACTGCTGACTCTCTGCCTCACTCTCTTTCTCCCTGTCTCTGTCTCTTTTTCCCACCCTGAGCCCAAATGTGTTTTGATTAAAGAAGAAGGGTAAATTTGGTCACCAAGCAGAGTGTAATAGATCTGAATCCCAGGTAAGTACTGGAGTTTTGTTTAGGGCTTTTGGGGGATGTCGATGGAATGCAAAGCAATCCATCTGAGCACACCCCACACTCAACTCACAGACAACTTTGGAACCAATTTATTATTGGTGGTGGGGAAAGGGATTCATGTGTGGAGATCAGAGGACAACTTTGTAAAGTCAGCTCTCTCCTTACACCTTTACACGGGTTCTGGGACTCGAACTCAGTTCACCAAGTTTTCACAGCAAGTGTCTTTTCCTGCTGAGCCATCTTGCCAACCCATACACAACTCCCATTTGACATTTTCAAACATTCTTCCAGAGAGTAGTCCTATATATATCTTCTAAGATGCTAGTGCATAAAGTCAATTTAAATTAACAATTACTGAATGTTTACCACATGCTAGATCTTAGCATAAGATTGGGGCTTTGTCATCAAAGAGAAAACATGTCAGAAGAAATAAAAAAAAAAAAAAAGGAAATAGCCACCAGCTGTTTGTTCTGGGCTGGGCAGTATGTAGCTCAGCAGTAGAACTCTTGCATAGCACACAAGGCCCTGGGTTCCACCCCCAGCACTACAGAAACAACAGTCAGCTGTTGGATGGTAAATGGTAGTCCCCACTCAGTATCTCCAATGGGAAAGAAATTCTCAGGTACTCATTTAAATACAAAGATAATGAGATCGAAGACAACACCTGCTTCTCAGCATTAAAACTGTAGCGATCAAATCAGAATATGTGTGTTGTTTAGATTTCGCAGTCTTGGGAGTCTATAATTACTGAAAAATAAAAGTTAATAGAAAAACGTTGGTGTAATTAAATATATCTTGCAACTGTATCACTCAATTTCAGTTCTACTCAGCCATTCACTCAGTCACTCTAGACTCTAGACTGAAGCCATGCTAGATTCACTCTAGACTGAAGACTAGAAAGAAAAGGGAAATCCGTGTGCTCTGAAACAAAGCACCCAAAGATCTAAAGGAATGGAGACACAGAAGAGATGGAAGGAAGATGATGTGACATGCTGGGACAAAGCTACAGACGCCATATCAGATGGTAGATCAGAGATTACACACAGGCCAGGGAAAGAGATCAGCAGCATGGGATGCTCTGAAAATAAAGCACAATAGCAGAGGAGCACTGGCTCAGTAAGAATTTCTGTGTGCTAGTCAGATGTCGGGGATAGGACAAGTAATGTTCTCAAGGAGAAACGATAGACAGAGGGTTCCCCTTCTTTTTAAGGTTTTTGTTACACACACACACACACACACACACACACAAACACACACGCAAGTACATATATTATATATTATATATACATTTACTATATATAAATAAGTATATAACTTTTAAAAGAAATAGGGTGGCTGTGAGATGGTTAAGGTCTTTGCTGCTAAACTAGAAGACCTGCATTTGATCCCTGGGACAACATGGTGGAAAGACAAATGACTTTCATGCTAGCCCTCTGATCTCCATACATATATACATATATATATATATGTGTGTGTGTGTATTCATTATATAGTTTAATCAATATATAATTATATAATATTAACACATTTTAATATAATATTAATTATATGATAATTAAATGTATGGTTTACATAATATATAATTGTAATATATTTAATTAACATATAATTTATATATAAGTATATATTTATTAATATATGTGTGTGTTTAAATCACATGCCACTGTATTTATGTTTACATGGAGGACATGATGTATGTGAGCACTGTGTGGAGATCAGAGGTCAACTCTGTGATCCGTGGAGTCAGGTTGCTAGGCTCATGCAGCAAATACCTTCACCTGCTGAGCCATCTCTCCTGCCCATGGATGTTCTTGCAAACAGCCAGCTCACTGATTTCCAGAGCTGGGCTTTGGTGGCCATCAAGTCTCTTGGCACAGCCAGCTCACTGATTTCCAGGTTGGGCTTTGGTGGCCATCAAGTCTCTTGGCACAGCCAGCTCACTGATTTCCAGAGCTGGGCTTTGGTGGCCATCAAGTCTCTTGGCCTTGGGCTTTGGTGACCATTAAGCCTCTTGGCCTAGGAAGAGACTGCCCAGCCTAGTTGGCTGCCCAGATGGAAGGAAGGAAGCCCCAGATTAAGTAGAGAGTGACTTGTCCCCTCTGTTACTGTGTGACTCTATGATGTCCCTTGGCTCTCTGATACTCAGACTCTTCATGGGCACCATGGGAATGTAATTCCACCTGACCTGACAAGCAGGGTCACTGGGGTAATGGTTATAGAATATACTTTGAGGGGCTGACAAGATGACTCAGTGGTTAAGATCACTTATTTCTGATTTCCAGTACACACATGGTATTTTATGCTCACTCATCACTCCAGTTCCAAGGGATATGATGCCCTTTCTGACCTCTGTAGGCAGCAAGCAAACCTGTGGTGCACAAACATACATGCAGGCCACATACACACACATCCAAAATGAAATGAATAAATCTGGTTTTTTTAAGAAAGAAAGAAAGAAAGAAAGAAGGAAAGAAGGAAAGAAAGAAAAGAAAACAAACAAAAGAAAAGGGTTTGATGTCTTCCATCCAGGGTCCCACCATACTTGCTACTTTCTGCCCCTTCTCCATCCCCTCCCTCCAACCCTGTATGTGATCTCCTGAGGAGTGAGAATATATATAAACACAGTTAACTGAAGGAGGAGCCCATTACACAGCTTTTGGGAGTTCATTATCCAGGCTGTGATGGGACATTTCACTAAAGAAGCTATTTGGGGGGTCACCCACACACCCGAGAGAAGCTATTTTAAGATTACCCACACTCCTCATAAGCCCAATAAACACAGTGAAAAACAGAAGTGTTTGCTTCGGGCCTGAATGCTTGTAGCCATGAGTTTAACTGTTCTAGCCTTCCTCTCTCATTCCAAGTTCCAAGAGATACGTCACAAAACATCTTATCGGTTCTTTCCTAAGTTCATTGCACTAAGGAAAATTCTTTAAGGAAAATAATTAAATCAGCTTGTATATGTTTACTTAATTTTTAAACTTTGTTTGATGCTTAACCTCATTGTAAACTACATCCTTCTGAGAGCCTGAGAGATGGCTGAGTATTGAAGAGAGAACCTGAGTTCAGTTTCCAGCATCCACACCTGGCAGTTCCAAATCACCTGTAACTGCAGCGCTGAGGGATCTGACAGCCTCTTCCGGACTCTGTGCATCAGCATCTACAGGCACACACCCATGTATGGACACAAACTTATATATATAGTTAAAAATAATAAAACAAAATTGTTCTAAAAATTACATCTTTTAAATAACTCAGTAACTTAGTTGACAAAAATTACTTAGAAAACCACCAAATATATAAATAGTATCACTGTAAAGACACATAGTTCACACCTATTTCTTGTGGCTGTGCACTGCCCTGAAGTTTCTCTCACTCTCTTTAAACTTGAAGCACATATTTATTGTATATATGCATGTATGTATATATATATATGTGTGTGTGTGTATGTATGTATATATATATGTGTGTGTGTGTGTGTATGTATATGTGTGTGTGTGTGTGTGTGTGTGTATGTATATATGTTTTTTGATACAGGCTTTCTCTGTATAGCCCTGGTTGTCCTGGGACTCACTCTGTAGACCAGGCTGGCCTCGAACTCAGAAATCTGCCTGCCTCTGCCTCCCAAGTGCTGGGATTAAAGTCGTGTGCCACCACTGCTGAGGGAAGCACATATTTATCACTTCTATCTAGTAAACTGGTTATGTTGGCTTCCCATTGGTTCATCCTGAAATTCTTTTTTCAATGTAGTCAAGAAGCTGACTTTGTTTATTGGTGGTCTCTAAGGGGGAAATTCCTCAGGCTATTGGTAGCAGCACTAGGCTAAGTCCTCTCATTACCAATGACTTGATCTTAGCCTGCCAAAGCTGCTAGAACCTGGGCTTTTGCCATTAAAAACTGTAGTTACATGGAGATTCTGCTAATTCTATCAATTAGCTATTGCTGTATAACAAATTACCCTACAACTTAAGAGCTGATATCAAAATAGTATATTATTTCTGAAGGGACTCTGGCCAGCCCATGCATGGTGAGCATGGGTCCCACAGGCCTTGCTTGCCCTTCCCTCCCCCCCCCCTTTTCCATCTGCCTTGCTAAAAACTGTTAAGATTACACTCCTAAAGCTAGCCCCCAAGGTCCATTCCCTTACTTGGCCATTTCCTCCTCCTGAGGCTGACTACCAAAGTCCAGTTATCAAAGTATTGAACTCCAAAATCAAAAGCCCCCTTTGACTCACCTAATTCGCATGCCCAATTAAAATTAAACATCTCATCCTAGCACGGGTTTCTCCTTGTACCTTTATAAACTGCCATTTTCCTATGTGCCTAGTCTGTCTCCTCTCTACTCAGAGGCAGTCCTTTATCCCCTGGAGACAAATCTCCCTCC
>NW_022196903.1:106185243-106237478 GCF_008632895.1 Mastomys coucha
CTTCTCCCTTGTTCCCTTTCTGTTCTCCCTTGTCCTCTGTCTCCTGTGTCTGTCTCTGATTCCCTGCCCTCTGTCCTTCTAGGGCAAAGAAATATCCTTTGTGCTGAGAATTTGGTTTTGGCGGTCCTGAGCCAAAATTTTTCTTTCACTTTCCACTATTTTACTAGTTGCTTAGATAGTTTTTCTGTATTAAGTGACATGACTGCCTTTATTTGGAAGGTTTATTAGGACCTAGGCCTTTTTTGGTGTTATTTATTTGTTTATTTACTAATTACTGGGACACTGCCTCATGTGGGCAAGGGTGACTTCCTACTTGCTTTGTAGCCATGGATGACAGTGAGGTCCTAAACCTCCTGCCTTTACTTCTCAGGCGCTGGTATTCCTGAATGTACCACTACATCCATTGTATGGCTAGGGATAAAAACTAGGGTTTCTGGCATGGTACACAGGCACTCTGCCCACTGAGCTACAATCCAAGACCTATGTAGAGATAAATCTCTGATCTTAAAAGATTAGTTTTTAGCAGAAAACATTGTGTGGAGCTGACCCAATGGGTAAGGGCACCTGCCATCAAGCCTGGCCACCAACTGGTAGCCACTATGCATAGTAATGCTTTTGGCTACTCCTTTAGTGTGTATCCTATCAGGTTTTCCTCAGTCCACAGAGTCTACATCAGTGACCTGGGTCCCTGATCCTTCTGAACAGAACCTCTCAAGGTGAGAGCCCCAAGACCAGCAGCACCAGAGAACTGTCAGAAATGCAAATTTTGGGGCCCACCCCAAATCTACTGATGCAGATGCTGAGGACAGGGTTCAGGCATCTGGACAATCTGGGCTGGTTCTAAACCATGTTTATGTCCTGGAGACATCTGGAGAACTTAGACTACCAATGCCAGAGCCCCCACTCTCGGAGAATCTGACTACAGTCCCTGCAAGATTATTTATTTATTTATTTATTTATTTATTTATTTATTTATTTGGTTTTTTGAGACGGGGTTTCTCTGTGTAGTCCTGGCTGTCCTGAAACTCACTCTGTAGACCAGGCTGGCCTCGAACTCAGAAATCCGCCTGCCTCTGCCTCCCAAGTGCTGGGATTCAAGGTGTGCACCACCACCCCCCGGCTCCCTGAAAGATCCTAAGTGCTCTGCAAATGACTCTAAGCTGCAGTGATTGGACTTCACTTGGACCTTGAATTCAAGGTTGAATCCAAGGGGTTTAGGGAGCTAGGGATGTCTCAGGGGAAAGTACAGAGAGATTAGAAGGCTAGGAAACACCCAGCTCCCCATCCCATCCTCGCTGCCCCGGTGCTGTGAATCTTACTCAAGGCCTCCCACAGGCTACTCAAGGCCTGAGCTACATGCCAGCCAGAGATTCATTCTTGCAACAGCTCATTTCCAGTTATCTTCCATAGAAGCACAATGGGAGTTCCATCCTGATAAATCCATCTTAAGGTCAAACAATCACAAGGCTTATTCTCATAAATCAGAGACTATCTATGTGTGTATACATACTCACGAAAATTAGCTTGCATGATCACCAAGGCTCAGGATCTGCAAGGTGAGGGCTAGGGAGATGGCTCAGCAGGCAAAGGGCTTGCCATGCAAGACTAATGACCTGAGTACAATCTCTGGCATCTATATAAAGGTGGAAGGAGAGGAGCACTCCACACAGCTGTCCTCAAACCTCCACATGCATGCTGCAGCATGCACACCTGCACAAAAAAAACACAATAATAATAAATAATAAAAGATCTGTAAGAGGAGTTGGTGGCCCAAGAAGAGCAGATGTTCACAGAGAAAAAAGAAGAAAAAAAAAATCTCAGTCCAAAGGTAGCCAGGCAAGTAAAGTTGCCTGTTAGTCTTTTTGTTCAACTTAGGCAGAAGGATATGCTCTACTAAGTATACCAATTTCAATGCTAATACCATCTAGAAACATATCTCAAATAATGGCTGGACAAATATAATATTTAGGCATTCCACGGCCCAGTCAAGTTGACACATAAGATTAACCATCACAGGGAGTATGGACTTGAATTGATGGACCAGTGTTTCCCAAATGCTCTTCATGAGGATCTAGGCCAGTGAACTTCTCTACCGAAAAGGCCTCTGTGAAAGCACAAGTCTTGAGGAGGCTGTGTAATAAGACACATTAACATATCAAAGCTCTGAATCATCCCTCGGGAAAGAAGTGACTCATAACTTTCTCAATGTTAGCGTTTGATCCCAGAATCTGTTTTTTACTTAACACCTATTCATTTCCCACGGAACTAAAGTGTTGCACAGCACATATTGGGAAATGCTATGCCAAGCCATGAGAAGATAACACAGCTTTGGAACGTGGGTTGGGGCGTGATGTTTTAGAGGAGTCTGATGGTAGTATATAGTGATATTAAAGGAAAGAGTCTAGAAACAAAGAGCCCAGCCATAGCTGAAGTGGTAGAGGCTGCTCTTGAGTGAGAAGAGGGAGAAAAGGAATATGATGAGATATTTAATGGAAAAGTATTTGAATATATAGTTTATAAAGAGAAAAAATAATAGAAAATACCAACCTTTGGAGCTTATGAAAGAATAAATAGCCACAGATGGGGGTGGGGGGAAGGAAAAAAATTTGGTTTGGAAACAAAAGTAAGGCATATTAGGCTAGGGGTATAGCTTAGTGGTAGAGAATGTGCCTATCTGAGGGAGGCCTTGATTGGGCCCCAACATCCCCAACATACATGCACAGCTGCATATATGCACACACACAAGATAAGTTCAATTTTTGATAAGCAGTTTTAGGATTACAGTAGACAGAGGGCTGTAAGAAGTATACAGCAGTTATCTGAATTCTCATCGGCATAGAGCTGGAAACTAAGTCACCCTCTTTCCTTCAGCCAGAACAATCCCTTCTCTTTTGAAAAGGCCATGCTGTTTCAGCCAGCCTTGGGTCTTCTTGTGAATTGTACAAGGAAGCTTTCTAATAACATCTCTGTGTACTGTGGCAGTAGGAAGCACTAGCCCTCAAAAGGAAGGAAGCCTCGGACTCCATGTATGCAGCCCATGTTGATTGTGGACAGAAACATTACATTCTTCCTGTTCCATGTAAAACATAATGTTTGCTTTGGGGAATATCAAACCATCAGCTTTCAGATGGATTTTATAAACTAAAACAAAACATTGCAATCTTCTCAATGTACTAATGAGAATATGCTGGGCATCACTGTCAATCAGTTCAGTAAGTCCTTACTATGTGCCTTCTGTGTGCATGGCCATGGTGGTCCAGGGCCTTTCCCCTCCTCCACACCATTCTGTCTGAATCCGAGCTGTGCTCCTCTTCCCCACTGGCTGTCTGAATTCTGATCAACTTGTTTAATTACTTTGGGCCTTGGCTTCCTTATTTATGAAAAGGTCTTTTTTGATTATTTATGCATTTATGCAACAAATGCTTCTGAGCTCCTGCCTTGTAGCTCCACTTATGCTAGGCATAGTGACCTCTCACAGTGGCAAAAGATAAACCCTGGAGGTATGGAGACTAAATATCACTGGATTCAGTGGGAAAGTGATGATGCACACCTTTGATTTCAGCTCTCAGGAGGCAAAGGCAGGGAGATCTCTGATAGTTAGAGGCCTGACTAGTCTACAGAGCAAATTCCAGGGCAGCCAGGGCTACACAGGGAAATCCTGTCTCACAAACAAAAAACAAAAAACAAAAAACAAAAAAACAACAAAACAAAACAAAACATGCCCTCCCCCCAAAAAAGCTCACTGGATTCTTAAGAAGAATTAGAGATAATTTGTGCAAATTACAAGGCACATGGTTCATGTGTAGAAGGCCCTCAATAAATGCTGGTTTCTTTATTTTTGATAAATCAAAGCACACAGATCCAAGTGTTTGTGGTAGCCAACATGAGCCTGAGAAGCAATAAAACTATGGCAAGCATATATGTAGTGGCCACGTCCTCACCAAAGGAAAACAGGCGACTCAACACCAGCCCACTGTCCCAGGAACAGATATGGATCCAGGGTTCTTTTGATTTTAAAGAAAAGCAGGGGGGAAAAATCCCTATTTTAGATGTTTCAAGCCTAGTGTGGGCCAAATGCAATATCTCTGGTTTGCAAGCTGACTCTGAGAAGGCCACGTCCTCAAGGAACTCTCATTCTCTCTGAGACATTATGTTGAAAAGCTAATGGACCCTCGAGTGAAATCCTATTTCACTCCAGCTCAATCTCAATCAATCAGCCTAACCCTCTTCATGCTCCACTGAAACAGGAACCTGGAGTGACAGGGTCATTATCACCAGAGGAAAGGGAAATCTCACCACGGGTCATCAGCTTGCATTGTGCAAATGACTATAAGGGCTAGATGGGAGCAAACAATGGAAGAGGGCACAGCAGAGAGCAGTGAAGCACAAGCAGTTCAAGAATCCAATCACGCTGACTGGATTTGAAGGTATCCACTGAGGGACAGCCACATATATATCCCAGCACTCAGTTGGTGCCTGCAAGGTGTCCTCCACCGGGGTGACGCTCATTGCTTTCATCATCTCTGACTCACTCTTTCCATTTTACAGATTTAATATCTGGTTCCATCCTTTAAAAGAGCTCGTGATTCCCCTCTGTCCTCTCTTCCTCCTCCTGCTTCAGAGCAGGGCAGATGGAAAATCCACAATAAACAATGGCAGACGTGAGAAGATCAGAATATTTGTGTTGCTTCAGTGTGGAGACCTAAATGAAGCTAACTTAACAGACAAGAATATAGCAGCTTTATCCTTTCTACAAGAATCTAAGAATTCCTAATGCTTTCATTTGGCTTCATAGGAACCCAATAAGTATACTTCTGTGTTCATATAACCTGGTTCAAACTTTTCTTTGTATTCAACCCATGTAAGATTAACTGGATATTCTATAAGACCTTGTCATCCTGTACACCCGAGTGTCATTCACCTCTCCCAGATTCTATTGCGTGACTTGAGATAGCACATGTTTCTCATATACTGGGAGAGTATGGGAACAATAACACTGGTACCCAGCCAGATTCCTTGACATGCATGAGACACATGAGTCCTATAAAAGAACATGCTGAATGCAGTCACAATTGGAATATATAACCTTAGGTGATGGACTGAGTAGTTCTGCAAAAGTCAAGGCTGTCAGAAAAATCAAAGGGACCAATCATGAATGAAAAAGTTTTGCAAATGAATGTATCACTCAGCCTGGGCTGCCATAACCAAGCACCATAGACCAAATGGCTTAAGTGAGAGAAGATTATTTTCTCACAATTCTGGAGAATAGTTTTTTGTGAGGGCTCTCTTCTGGCTTGCAAAGGATAGATAGATAGGAGATAGATAGATAGATAGATAGATAGATAGATAGATAGATAGATAGATAGATAGGTAGATAGATAGATAGACAGAATATGAATCATTGTCTTAAAGCAGGAGTTCTATAGGATTAGGGATCCACACAATTAGTACCTCATTTCATGTCACTTAACAATTACCTTCTTAAAAAAAAAAACAAACACTCTCTCCAGAGAGAGTTATATTGGGGGTTAGGACTTTACCATATGAATGGAAACATGGAGAGAGACAGACTAGTCATAGTAGCGAGCTAGTCAGAGCAGCATGCTGTTAATGTTAAAGGGACATTGTCTGGTTATTCCTCAACCCAGTATAGTTTCCCTTCCCCTGCCCCCATGTTCAAGTGTTCTTAAACTCTATGAAAGAAAAGCATAAAACAGGAAGCTATGTCACTAGGACTCAGAGCTCAGCTACAAGGCATACCCATGAGAAAGTGGAAGTGTCTTTCAAATGCTTGAGTGCACAAAAGAGATTCGAGAGTAGTCTTCTGAGGGAAGAGGCTGCCACCAACACAGGCTGGAGCCACTGAGCTGTGTGCTGATCAGCATGTAGAGGAGGCTAGCAGACAGTGTGGTCAGTGAGTAATGAGAAGTCTGGATCAGTGGCCCAGTGAAAGCTGAGAATGACAGTGGGAGCAAATGGAGTACCTATGCCTGTAGTCAAGGGAAATCTCAAATGGCAGAAGTGGGAGAAGCCAAGCAGAAAGTCTACTGTTCCAATCATACCCATCAGTCTTCTCTCAGCACTTCTAACACATGCCTTCCCCATTCACAGAATTCTTTGAGAAAAGAAGAATGAACACCAAGCTTTCTGCTAATCATAAATTGAAGTATGGCTACAGATGTTGCACTTATATTCACCAGTGAGCCCAAAAGATGTGTGCTAAGTTTTCCTGTCAACCTATAGAGCACACACTGGTGGAGTCCTTTTCCCAAACTGCTCAAGCCTCTAAATACAGATTTTTCTCAACACTTTGCTAATAATAGTAGCTTTTGCTCTGTCTAAATTTAATGTTAAGTTGAGAAGCTAAAATAAATATTGTGTTTCTCTTTTATAAAAATGAAAACTGGTGCTGTGGAGACAGCTCTGTGGTTAAGTGCTTGCTCTACAAGTGTGAGGACCAGCATTTGGATGTCTAGAACCCAAATGACTATCAGGAAGGAATGGTGGCCTGCTTGTAATTGCAGTTGTGAAAGGTGGGGACAGAGATCCCCAGAGCAAACTGGCTATCAAGAAGAGCTATATAGCTGGGCAGTGGTGGCGCACACCTTTAATCCCAGCACTTGGGAGGCAGAGGCAGGCGGATTTCTGAGTTCAAGGCCAGCCTGGTCTACAGAGTGAGTTCCAGGACAGCCAGGGCTATACAGAGAAACCCTGTCTCAAAAAGACCAAAAACAAAACAAAACAAAAAACTGATTTAACTGGCAAGATGGCTCAGTGGGTAAGAGCACTCACTGCTCTTCCGAAGGTCCTGAGTTTGGATCCCAGCAACCACATGGTGGCTCACAACCACCCGTAATGAGATCTGACGCCTTCTTCTGGTGTGTCTGAAGACATCTACAGTGAATTACACGGACTGCCTGAGCGAGCGGGGCAGAGCCAGCGGGGCAGGAGTGAATGCCCGGCAGAGGTCCTAAGTTTAATTCCCAGCAGCCACACACATGATAGCTTACAGCCATCTGTACAGTTACAGTGTACTCATACACACAAAATAAATAAAATAAATCTTAAAAAAAAAATGAGCCATATAGGTCAATTTTGGGTTTGACTGAGAGACTTAAATTCAATAAATAGGGTAGAAGAGAATGATACTCCACTCTCCGGCCTCACCATGATCATGTGCAGGTGTTTATACATATATGCAAAATGTGTACCAGCACATATATGTACACTATAAACACACATGAAAAAGACTTGGTGGGGCCCTGTGTAAACAACTATCATCAGCCTCCAGGTGGCCAAGTCGGGAATTTTCATCTTTGTGGCACTTGACCTCTCCAACATCTGTGCTATGTGGACATTTCCCTATCCCTCTCTCCTCTGCTGACCTCCTTTTCCTTCTCAACTCTCTGGCCAGGCACACATAGAAAGGCAGGAATTTTTAAAACCACACATGTACCCGTGGCACTACCAGGAACTGTCCTAAGCACTTAGACACTTGAGCCATCCCCACCCTGAAAAGCTGTGAATAAAGGTCAGACACAGAAGGGGCTGCACTGGCCCCAGACTGTGGTGACAGCTCCATGTGGAGACCCTCCAGTTCTCACTGAGCACTGGTCCCTGTGCCTGCTGTATAGCTAACCTGAAGGTGTCTTAATGAGTTGAAAGGAAAATAACATTGAGTTGGCTCAGCTGGTCTTACCAAGCTTTAGCTCCAGTAGCTCGCTCCAGGCTGGCCTAGCTTCCTACTTCTGTTTGGCCTTCTCGTGACCTTCTCTGTCTTGCCCTAAGCACCTACCACTCAGCAGGAGCACTCCTTCTGCACAGCTCCTTTTATTGTACTTCCAAGAAGCCTGAGCATCACCCCGTGTTAACTATTTTAACTAGGATTTGCACCGATTAGGTAGACTGCAGATTCTGTGTTCTGTGCCTACAGAGCAGACAGTGACAGCTTAGGACAGGCCCTACAAACCCCTTACACCGTATGTTTCTAAAACTGAATTATTACTTCCATCTAGCCCCACCTTCCTCATATGTTCTGGTTATCACCCGGACCTCCATCAGTTCACTTAAACAAGCTTGAAAGCCAAAATCATCAAAGGTACCTACGTTTCTTTAAACACTTCTTTGGAGCACTGCAGGGATGACTATGAATCATGCTCCCTCTTTTGAAAGACTAACTTTATCACTGGCTTACAGGTGTGGCCTATGTTTATTGTTCTCACTGGAGTACTGATCTCATAGGTAGGAGTACTGGCTATGTCCACATCAGCTTTCTGAGTCATCCACACCAGCAAATCCTTATTTCTCACTTGTAGTGCTTCTCACCTGAACTGCTGTAATCCAGCATCCCTTCTTCATCTTCCTCGAAGGTATTTTTTGTTTCATTGGGGTTTTTTTTTGTTCCTAGTAATATAAACATTTTTTTAAATTTTTGTTGAAGTAATAAACATCTGCTGTAGACATCTTGGGAAAATATTGTTACAGATGTTTGCTGTTAGTGTATGTATGTATGTATGTATGTATGTATGTATGTATGCATTCCAGCCATTTTCCCTCAATGAGCATACCTCTTTATATGGAAAGGCTTATATTCCATACATTCTTATATGTCTTATTTTTTTTAAAGACTTATTTATTATTATAAATAAGTACACTGTAGCTGTCTTCAGACACACCAGAAGAGGGCGTCAGATCTCATATATGGGTGGGTGTGAGCCACCATGTGGTTGCTGGAATTTGAACTCAGAACCTTTGGAAGAGCAGTCAGTGCTCTTACCCGCTGAGCCATCTCTCCAGCCTTGTATGTCCTATTTTTAAAATTAATCTTGTGAATAATTTTTATGTCAGTAGATCTCTTTGTTTTCATTATTAATGAAAATGTACCATCTTATTAGTACCATTAAGTTTCTGTATTTCCTAATCTTACAAAAATACACTGTAATAAACATCTTTATGCATAGATCATGATCATATTCATGTTTTTCCTCTATGGGATTAGAAAAACCAAAGATGCTACATATTTTTTTTCATTTATTTATTATTTATTTAAAGTACATTGTAGCTGTCTTCAGCTGCACCAGAAGAGGGCATCAGCTCTCATTATGGGTGGTTGTGAGCCACCATGTGGTTGCTGGGATTTGAACTCAGGACCTTTGGAAGAGCAGTCAGTGCTCTTACCCACTGAGCCATCTCACCAGCCCGATGCTACATATTTTTAAAACTCTGAAGCTGTCATGAAACACTCTGACAGAGGATCACTACTACATTCCTACTGAGGGTGATCACTGTAATGTGCAACTTAGACTATTGCTGAAAACTGGGAAGAAAGTTATAGGTTCAAGTACAAAAAAGCAGAGAAGGCTCAGAACTAAGGCATTCACATACTTTCAGGCCAATGTCTCCGATTATATAGCTCAGTTCCCAACATTCACATAAGGCAGCACATGACTGCCTGTTACTCCAGTTCCAGGGGCATCCAATGCCTTCTTCTGGCCTCTTTGGACACCTGCATGTATAAACACATTGCTGGGAAGTTGTATGTCAACTTGACATAAGCTAAATTCACCTGAGAGGAGGGAACCTCAATTAAGAAAAATGCCCTACTGGAAGCATTTTCTTACTTAGTGATGGGGCGGGGGAGGGCTCAATTCATGTTGGGTGATATCAGCCATCCCTGAGCTGGTGGTCCTGGTTGAGCAAGCCATGAAAAACAAGCCAGTGAGTAGCACTACTCCATGGCCTCTGCATCAGCTCCTACCTCCAGGTTCCTGCCTTGCTTATGTTCCAGTTCTGACTTCCTTTGATAATGAATTGTGATGTGGAGGTATAAGCCAAATAAACCCTCTCTTTCGCAAGTTGCTTTGGTTATAGTGTTCCATCACAGAAACAGTAATCCTTAGTGGGACATACAGAGGCAGGCAGGCAAACACACATACATTTTAATGAGACAATACAGCCAAGTTTAGTGGTACAGGCCTATAATCCCACCTACTTGGGAAGCTAAGGCAAGATGATTGAAAATTCAAGACCTGTCTGGAATAAAGAGGACTTTTAGTCCAGTCTCAACCACTTAGTGATATCTATCTCAAAAGAAAAAAATTTAAAGGGGGTGGGATATAGCTCAATAGTGTTTGCCTATATGTATGCATGAGTCCCTGTGATTAAGGCCCCCACCCAGATTAAAATAATCAAATTTTGATTCTTAAAGCAAACAGCATGTAAGACCAAGGACTTTCATTTTCCACACATGACTAAGTATTTAATAGCTTCCTTCATTAATTATTAAGGGTGATTAAGCGTTTATGTTCACAGGGAAAAAAGTACTGCCAAGTGTTTAAAATCTGGATTACTCAGGAAGTTTGGCAACGATGCTAATTTTCTGTTGCACATGTGAGAACATGGGTTGTAGGAGTTTCCAGTATTTCAGAAGAATCTTTATACCTTGTCCACTGGTGTTTCTCTTCCTCCTCCTCCTCCCCCTCTTCCTCCTCCTCCTCCTTTAGTACTTCACAGCATTGTGAGTATCCAGCACAGCTCTCTTCTGTGTTATTTCACATGTCAAATAATTTTGTTTTCCTGTTTTTGATCATTCTGTTCATGCATGAATGCTATGATATTCTTCCTTAGGTCTCAGTCATTCTCTCTCTCTCTCTCTCTCTCTCTCTCTCTCTCTCTCTCTCTCTCTCTCTCTCTGTGTGTGTGTGTGTGTGTGTGTGTGTGTGTGTGTGTAATCCTGGCTGTCCTGGAACTCACTATGTAGACCAGGCCTGGCTCCTCTCTTGTCTTCTGTTATTACCAAGTTCTGAGCCAGCCTAGGGAGAATGGAGGCAGCAGGTATAGTTTAGGGTCCTTTGACTCCAACAAGTTGGAACCAATTGTCTGAATGACTCAAAATATCCCTTCCCTGAAATTAGGTCAGTTTATTTATAAAGAAGCCTGACCCCTAAGATGATCAGATGTTTTGGGGAAGGAAGGACCCAAAAGAAATCTTTTGAGAAGGTGACAGGAAAGGTCAGAGACTTGTCCTTTATTCTACCTTGACTTAAAAAACACAGTTAGGTGACAGAAGAATATATCTGTTTAACATTATCAGGACTAATCTGGCTGAGTTGAGAACTGTAATAATACTGCTTGGTACTGGAATGAGCTATCTGTAGCCACTGGCCTGCAGAGTCACTATAGTGTGGCTCTGAAGATGAAAGACAAGTAGAAGAGAAGCAAGGCCTTCCTATCTCAGTGACTACCTAAGGAAATAGAGGTACCTGCGCAGTTTGTTCCAGCTATCAGGTCAATCCAGCTTTTCCCATCTAGCCCTGGGAAGTCATGCTTCTACAATGAATATGATGACCTTGACAGACAGCCTAGGAGAGCGCATAAAGTCAGACTTCAGAAAACCCAGCTTGCATTTCAAGAGGTTCTTAACAGAAACTGCCTGAGAAAGGACTGCTGTACTGCACATCAGTGCATTTCCACTCTTTAATTTAGAAAAAGCAGAGAAGATTGGCTAATTAATCCTACTTGACTGTTCACATTTCTACTGCCAAGAGGAGCAGACACTAACAGACACTAGAAACACCCACACGCTAACAGACATGTACAGTCAGGTCCTTGTCGGGCTTTCCCAGCTTGCCATTCCACTCACAGAGACCTCTGGTTGAAATATTCCCAAGCACCAGAACAGGCCTCTCCTCACCTCATTAGCAGAGAGTTTGTTGTTGTTTTAATTTTGTATTTTCTTTTTTGTGTATAGATGTTTTGTCTGCATATATGTCTGTGTACCACATGGCCAGATGAGGGTGTCATATCCCCTAAAAATGGAGTTACAGATAGTTGTGAGCCACCATGTGGGTGCCGGGGATCAAATCTGGGTCCTCTGGAAGAGCAGCCAGTGCTCTTAACCACTGAGCCATCTCACTGGCTCCAAACAGCAGAGTTTTATATAGTTTTATATGTAATCAAATTACAAGCAACCATGATTTACAGATATATTTACAGCATTTTTTTTCTTGGATCACAGAATAGATAGAATACTCAAAGACAGAGGGAGAGAGAAAAGAAAGGGAGTCAAGCATAGCTGTGCATGCCTCTAATCCCAGTATTCAGAGGGTGACAGAGAGCGGCAAAGAGGAGGCCGAGTTGGGTGAGGCAATGAATCTGAGGCCACCCTGTTCTACATAGCAAGACCTTGTGAAGGGAGATAGGAAAGAGAAAAAGGAGGAGGAGGAGGAGGAGGAGGAGGAGAAGGAGGAGGAAGAGGAGGAGGAGGAGGAAGAGGAAGAGGAGGAGGAAGAAGAGGAGAAAGAGGAGGAAGAGGAAGAGACTAAATGAAATCAGGCTAAAAGTAAGCAAATGTTTTAAGAGATAATGTGAATGATTTATTCCAGTGCTGAATTGTTTCAGCTAGTGAGCATAATCTATGTTAAACATTGCTCTACACCCAATGTCTAATTTAACGCGTCATTACACGTGTTCTATACGTTAGTCATGGTTCTAAAGAAGGAGTCCTTTCTAGAGAACAAAAGACAAGAAAATTTCCTCCTTCTTGGAGTTTAGCTCTCAGGAGGGATAGTTTATTTAGTTATCCTAATAAGAAATGGAGATTGGAAAGTCAGGAATGTCTAAGGTCCAGTCCAGTGGCAGAATGTGTGCTCAGCATACACAGAGCCCTGATCTGATCCCTGGCAGCAGAAAAGAGAGTGAAGAATGAAAAGTAAGAAGAGAAGAGGAAAACTATATACAGGAACAAAAAGACAGGGACAAATATATAGGAGAGAAAAAAACTTTGAGGGATCTTTGAATTTTGCTTCAGTTGCTGTAATAATACAATGACTTGGGGAGGAAACAGTTTATTTCATCATTTTTTTTTTAAAAAAAAGATTTTCTTTTATTTATACAAGTACACTGTAGCTGTCTTCAGACACACCAGAAGAGCACATCAGATCCCATTACAGATGGTTGTGAGCCACCATGTGGTTGCTGGGAATTGCACTCGGGACCTCTGGAAGAGCAGTCAGTGCTCTTAACCACTGAGCCATCTCTCCAGCCCCAGTTTATTTCATCTTAAGGCTCCTTGTCTATCACTGAGAGAAGCTAAGGCAGAAACTCAAGGAGGGAACCTGGAGTCAGGAAATGAAGAAGAGACCATGGAGGGGTGCTGCTTACTGGCCTGCTCTCCATGATTTGCTCAGCCTGCTTTCTTATACAGTCCAGGCCTAGCTGTGCGGGGGTAGTGCTACCTACAGTGGTTTGAACTCATCCAACATCTATCAGTAATCAAGAAAATGAGCCCAAAGAGGTAGCTATAGGCCAATCTGATGGAGGGAATTCCCCATGAGGGTCCCTCCTCCCAAAAGACTCTAGTTTGTTCCACCATGACAAATATCCAATCAGCACAAGGGAAGAGGATTGAATGGAAATTAGACCCTGTCTTAAGGCAGGTTCTTTAGGCTTGGCTTCCTCACATAGTAAATAGCAAAAACAATGCAAAGCATAAAAGTAGAAGCTACCAGGCCTCTCATGACCCACACTTGGAACTGGTCATGACATGTTGCCACATTCTAGAGAACCAAATCAAATCCAGAGGTCAAAGCAAGCCATAAACCCAGCCCAGGCAATGGCCCTTGTTGAGAGCAAGGATACCAGAATTGTTGAAGCCATTTTTTTAGAACCTTTATATTACTTCAATGAATATCCATAGCCACTTATGAGACATTCACCATTTCACCACCACCACCACCCCATTGTATAAGTAAGGAAAACTCAGTCTGGGTTGACTAAATAGGCCCCTAAACGCAGTCATCATATCTAGGAGTGGCTCTTCACTGCTGCAGAGTTCCCCTTTACTTTCAAAGTAGAGGGCAGTGTTAGATGGATAGGACCCAGTGTTCCCTCTTCTCTAAGAGAGATGAGAAAGCAAAGGACTGAAGAGTTCAGATCCTGGATGCAAATCACTTTGGTTTGTAATTGAATGCTAGTTCTGACTCATTGTCACCATGACTTGGGCTAGTTAGCCTCAGTTTCACCACCTTAATAATGGGATTGATAACAATATGTACAGTTAAAACAATGGTGAGATAAGACCCTGCCTGGACACATGCATCCAGCTCTCTTTTTTCATGGGTTCTACATTCATTGACTCAGCCACAAAGAAAGGATGTTTTTCAATTACACCTGTACTACACATGTATAGACTACTTACATAGAATTTACATTCTATTAGTTATAAGACAATCTAGGGATGTCTTAAAATATACAAGTAGATATTCACAAGTCAGTAAGTACTGTGCTACTGTGTATAAAAACTTCAATATCTTTGAACTTGGGAATCTATTGAGGCACTTGAAATGAATATACCACCACACCTAAGGAAAGGACTGCCTATTGTTGTTAACCCAAGTGTCCTGATTATTTGCCTTGAACCAAGCAGTGTACTGCAGCCTCAAGACCACTGTGTCATGAGCTCCTGTGGCCTACTGACACTACGTCCTTGTGACTTCATCATTGTCCCATCATCTCTATGGATGCTGCCTCAGTCAGCTTTGCCTCTGACCCCAATTCTGCTGCAGGGGCTACTCCCAAGGAACTCTGTCACAGGCTGACCCTGTGTCTGCTCTTTTGTTACACCTCATATACCCTTTGCAGCTAGCTACTATTTGTGCTAGAGACCTGGTGGCCATCCATGTTTACCTGAACCATTCCCTTTACCAGTCTCTGTCAGCTCTGGCTGGACAACTGGGAGAGGAAGTGGAAGTGTCCCGCGTAGGTCATTCGCTGCATTGGTTTCCTGTACTGCTAGCTCAAGTCCCTCCTTCTGCCCCCTCGTGCTTTGAAATAGCAAAAAAAAAAAAAAAAAAAAAAAAAAAAAAAAAAAAAAAAAAAAAAAACGTTACAGCGTGAGAATCCACTAGGTGGCAGGGCTGTTTCACTGCCCGACTCATCACTTTCTTTATTCCCTTCTATACATCAACTGCAGCAAAAATACAGTTTCTTTAAAATGAATCAGTTGCTTTTAAATCAACTTGCTTACTGCTACACAACTGCTGAAGAACTAAGAAAAGTCACATACTTTACTCTGAAAATCCACTGTGATGTCACTAATTCCTTTCGGAGTTCTCACAGGGGTCAGATTACTACAGAAGTTTTACTGCCTTAGGCTTGAAAGGGCGTGGGAAAAGCAAATAAACCAGCACTTGTTGAGCCCACGGCCAGAGCTGATTGTTTTCCCTCTAGTTGTCAACGCCCAGCAGGACAAAGGTCTTTAGGTTAAGGTTCATGGACTATTAGGCTGTTGTTTCATTAATAGGATTGTGGCTGCATCGCTCCTTTCCCAGAGAGGTTCCCAGAAGGTTGCTTTGGAGGAGATGGAATTTCAGCTGCTTCCTGAGACAGAAGCAGGTGCAGGCACATCCTTCCTTCAGTTACGTCCCCACAGGAATCCTGTCAGGTGGGATCTCTAAACAAAATAGACTGGGAGGGACAGAGAAGGGAGGAGAAGTGGAGCGGAGGCCAAGAATGCTAATAAAGCCCTCGCCTTACAGCACAAAGGACAGAGAACTGCTGTAGACTGTTGATGGGAGGAGATATACAGCTAGGTGAGGTAGTGCACATTTGCAATTCCATTACCTGGGAGGCAGAAGCAGGAAGATCATGAGTTATAGGCCAACCAGTGCTACTTAATGAAACTGTAAAAATAAATAAACAAACAGGTATGGTTTTTTTTCCCCCCAGACAGGGTTTCTCTGTGTAGCCCTGGCTGTCCTAGAACTCACTCTGTAGACTAGGTTGGCCTCGAACTCAAAAATCTGCCTGCCTCTGCCTCCCAAGTGCTGGGATTAAAGGCGTGTGCCACCACTGCCCGGCTAACAAACAGGTTTTTAACATGTACATCATTTAAAGTTAAATGTAATATTAAGATACAAGTTCTTGGGGCCTGTAGCTGTAAGGACAGAAGGGAGGCAAACTAGTATAAAGGAAACTTAGGCACCATAGCACAATCCATAGAAAATATGGAAAAGCAAACGAAGTAAGGGATAGTATTCATAAACAATGAAAAGTTATTTTGAGGCATGAAGGTAATAGGAAAACAAAACTAAGCTAAAACCATCCAACCAAACAACAACCCTGAAAACACAAAGAGCTAGTAATTCTGTGTCCACACAAGAGACGGACGGAGGCACTAGGCAATAGAGTATCTGTACTGTGTGATTTCCTACCCGCCATCTTGTTTTACCTTAAGAATGGGCTGGGGGTATGAGATAGCTTGGAAGCTAAAGTCCTTGCTCCTCAAGCTTCACAATCTGAGTTTGATCCCTGGAATCCATGTAAAGGTGAAATGAACCAACTCTACAAAATGATCCTCAGCCCTCCAAACAGCCCATAAGATGCATACACACACACCACCACCCCATCATCATCACAGAATGACAGAATGGGTTAAAGGCTGGAAAGATGGTTTATGGGGCTGAATGTTTGCCAAGCAAGTCTAGTAACATGAGTTCAATCCCTGGAATCTACCCTGGAAGGAGAAACCTGACTTCTCCCTCTCCCTCTCTGATAATAATAAATTATTTAAAGAATAGGCTGGTATGAAGTAACTTTTATTTGCTTGAAGAAATTGTCGTCTCTGAGACTTACTGCCTCTGTCTGCTATCCTAGGCCTAGTCCTGGAAGCTTCTAGCTTCCTGTACAATCTTATCGAGGCCTAGAATGTTTTCAGCCTCTAAGACTTGCTGCTAAATAAACTTACCCTTTCTTGGTCTTTCTGATCTCTGACTGGCAGGTTCAACTCAGTTGCTCTGGCTCAAACTCCTCTCCAAGATGACTGATTCAATCTAACTTCTCTTGGCTTCTCTTGAATTGCTTTGCTTGGCCTCATACTAACTCTTGCAATCTGTTCTACTCTTCTAGCTCCTTCTCGTTCCCTGGCTTATTCAGTCTTTACCTGTGTCTAGCTTGTTCTCTCCAACTCGTCCCTGTAAAAAAACACTCCTGGGAAAACTGCATCCTCCTCCTCCTTTCTCTGTACTGCTCTCTTAAGCTGCCTCTTTTTCCTCTCTCTTCTTGAGAGTTGGGCATATCCTATCCTGTCAAATCTTCCTCTGATTCATCACTGTCTGCCACTCAGTTAACATCACTTTCAACTATGGTTGCTTTCTTCTAAAAAGTAACTTTACTTTCATCCTTTGGGATTAAAGGTGTGAACTAAGGGCATGTCTGTACTCCAGCCAAAGGAATTAAAACTAACGGCTAAGCTAAGAAAGTTTTTCTAGCAAGTAATATAATCTGGGATTCACAGTGTGACCAAACTTCCTGGAGCAGAAAAGTAGCTCAATAGCAGAGCAGAGCATATATATGAGAATCTGGACTCAAGGAAAATAAAAGGCAAAAAGATATTAGTGTAAAACAGATTTCCAAGTTTCTGGGAACAGCTTCCTTGGAGCTTTAAAGTTGATGCTCTGCATCTAATATGAGCTATATAGCATTTAAGCAGGATAGAGA
Organism: Mastomys coucha; assembly: GCF_008632895.1. Taxonomy (NCBI): domain Eukaryota; kingdom Metazoa; phylum Chordata; class Mammalia; order Rodentia; family Muridae; genus Mastomys; species Mastomys coucha. The sequence goes on from NW_022196903.1 coordinate 106,202,740, forward strand.
AATGTCTCAGGGAGTAAAGGCCAGCTGCCAACTTTAGTTACCTGAGTTTCTTTGCTGGGACCCACATGGTGGAGGAGAGAACAAATCCCTGCCATTTGTTCCCTGACCTCCACAGGTATGACATAGCAAGCTCGTGTGTGCATGCGCACACACAGATGTAAAACATTTCAGGACACATTTGTTTACTTGGAGATGACTTTAACTTAATAGAATCACTACAGTGAGTTACAAATTAGAGGCTACAGTTTTCATACCTATATGTAACTTACTCAAAATAGGCATTTTCTACTAAGGATTCATTTTTTTTTTGTCAATATTTTCACAGCATGTATTTGGGCTCTTTATGCTACAAACTAAAATTATATTCATCTTTCTAATAAGCTAGTAGAGATAAAATGTGCTGTTGGCTTCATTGGTGGCATTTTGGTACAAGTTTCTTAGCATTTGGACCTATCAGCAGAATGTGGTTGTTCTACAGCAGTGAATTTGTTAGGCCTGGCCGCACACTTCCTTTTTTATCTTCTTTTGAAAACCACATCCAGTCTATCAGTTAATGGCTGCTATTCCTTCAGAGCATATCAGAACTTGGCACCTCTCAGGATATCCAACCCTAACATTCTAGTTGGAGCATCATCACCTCTTACTCAGACCTCAGAAATGGCCTAGTTACTGCTATCATACTGCTTTCCAGAGTGGTAGTTTTTGTTGTTTGCTTTTTGGATTTGAAACAAGGTATCATATAGTTCAGGTTGGCCTCAAACTTGTCCTGTAGCTGAGGATGACCTTGAACCTCTATCTCCCAAGTGCTAAGATTAAATGCCTGTATTATCACCACATACTGGAGATGAACTCCAGTTTGTATATAGAGCAAACACTTTGCCAACTAGGTTACACTCCCAGTCCCAAAGTGGTAAATACTTAGAATTTTATTTTTTTGTACACATGTGTATGTGCATGTGTGTATCTAATGTATGTGGCTGTGTATGGAGACCAGGAGACTGTATCAGGTCCCTTGGAACTGTAAGTGACTGTGAGCCACCCAATGTTGGTACTGGAAACTGATCTCTGCTTCCATAATAGCAGCAAGTAGTCCTTACCACCAAGCCAGCTTTCTAGTCCCAGGATGGTGTGCTTTTAATTGTAAGCCATGGTGGGAATTTGTAGACTATTGCTCATCTTATCTTACATGTGACTCCTTCATTTTCCTCAGCCTTATAGCCTAACGGGCCTCTCAGTTAAATCTAGACTATGTGTGTGCACTGTAAACCCGCTCTAGAGTACTCCTCTTCCAGGTTGCTAAACAACCTGCTCTCTTCTTCCAGACTCTGCTCTGTGACCTTATCAGAGGCCTTTCCTGTCCTGCTGGTGTAACACTGAATTATTCCCTACATCTCCAACATTCGAACCCTGATAGCTTTCTTCATAATACTGATCCTCAAAGAATGTTATTACTGCATATCGTTTATGACTGTCTTTTTTTCATTAGAATATATCGAGACATCTAAGGATCTCTCCCTTGTCCTCTACTGCTGTATAGCCAGAGCCTAAAAAGTGTCCGACATATAATAAATGGTCAATATATTGTTGCTAAATTGACAGGCCCAACATACAACTGGTGGAACCTTATTAGACAGTATAAAGACACACATTAGATGCACACGAGATGGCATTAAATGATATCCAGAGAATGTCTCTGCAGTACTTTAGTCCTTCAGTATGTTAAGGGCTCTGTTAGTGCTGAGCTGTCTCTGTGACCTGGCCATTTATCTCCACAACTGGGAAGGAACTTCAGATTCACAACCTAGTGAAGCCTTTTACCATCCTAAGATGAAAATAAATAAGCAAATGAATACGTTTGGAAAAAATAAACATAAAAGCCCTTTACATAGAATTGTATTTGACCAGAATTTAACAATCTTATTTACATTGATTTTTTTCATTATTTTGTGTGTGTACACATGCCCACACATGCCATAGCTCCATCACCACTGGAGGTCAGAGGACAACCTGTGGAAGTTGGTTCTCTCCTCACACCATATAAGTCCAGCAGAGGCTGGAACTCAGATCATTAGGCTTGGTGGCTATGACTCCTACATGCTGAGCCATTTCATCAGCTACTGCCTCCCAACAATTCTAGGAGGGAAGTATGATTTTACAGATGAAGAAACTGTAAATGGATCTCCCATAAGAGCCAAAACTTCCTCCACCAAGATAAAAGCCACATAAAACTTGCAGTTTTATTAAAGTGTACAATTCAGTGTTTCTTAGTACACTTACAATATGTAACTTATCATCACTACCTAACTACAGAACATTCACATCTTCTGAAACATTACCCATCACCCCAATTCCTTCTAACCCTAAGCCATACTAACCTGTTTTCTGACTCTACATATTGACCTTTTTCTAGACACTGAATATAAGTGGAATTTTAACCTGTGGTTTGCTGTGTGCTTCTCTCTCTCTCTCTCTCTCTCTCTCTCTCTCTCTCTCTCTCTCTCTCTGTGTGTGTGTGTGTGTGCCTGTGCCTCGCGCTCTCTCTCTGTGTGTGTGTGTGTGTGTGTGCATCTGTGTCATTGGAGATTGGACCTATGGCTTCTCACATGCTAGGATAAAAAGAACACTATCATTGAGCTACATCCCTAGCCTATATGTGGTCTTTTGCATCTGGCTCCTTTCAGTTAATATGTTGCCCAGGTTTGTCTGTATTGTAGCATGTACCTGTACTTCAGTACTTTTTATGAGGTAGCTTATGGTAGAGTTCTTACCTAGCACATGTAAAGCACTGGGTTTGCAATCAGGCACCACAAAATAAAAGTTTCAACAGTACTTTTTAATGACTAAATATTAACCTGTTGCGCAAACACCACATGGATATTCAGTTGTTTCTAGTTGGAGGTTATATGCACTCTGTAAACAACTTGTTTGAATGTGTTTCCACTTCTGAGTATATGCTTGCTGGTAGAATGGGTAATAATAAGTGTTACACTTTTTTTCAGAAAAGCTAAACTGAGTTCTAACATGGCTGTACTATTTTGCATCGACAGCAGCAAGATTTCATTTGCTCCAGATCCTTCCTATGAGAGGTGATTTTTGCTTTTCAGACTTGCCATTTGAATAGTTATCAGAAAGTTAGTGTTAGTTTACATTTCCCTAATGATTGGTGATAGTGACCATTGATTCATGTACTTATACTGGTCTTTCATGTACCTTTTCCAAAAGTGCTGAAGAAAGGAGAAATTACAAGGACCTGAGAAGCTATGGGAGCCTCTCTTTCAACAGCTGAGAATCACAGATTCCAAAACACTCAGCAACTACTTGAGGCCTTTCTCCTTTTCCATCTCAGCACCTATAATTTTCTAGCACTCTCATCAGAAACTCCATTTAGTAAAGGGCATGTCCTGACCCCCTTGTACAACCCTAGTGGCTTCCTGTTTTATTAGATTGTAATCCCATCCAAGGTACTTCTGAAACATCCTATAATCTCATTTATGAAAAATAAAGAAGGAAAAAGTTTTCTTTCCCATTTGAGATCTAATGTCAGAGCCACTAAGAGTTGTTATTCTTAATTCCTAGGCTTAAAATCCATGCTAACACTGTTTTAAATAAAGTTTGCTCTTTTTTGAGAGGCCTACACCATGCTTTCAAGTGCTTTTTTTTTTTTTTTTTTTTTTTTTTTTTTTTTTTTTTTTTTTTTTTTTTTTTTTGAGACAGCCTTGACTGTCCTGGAACTCATTCTGTAGACCAGGCTGGCCTCAAACTTGGAGATTCACCTGCTCCTGCCTCCCAAGTACCGGGATTAAAGGTGTATGCTCCACCATCTGTCTCCCCCCACCCCCAAACATTTATTTATGGAAGTACGGCTCTCATAGCACACTTGTGGAAGTCGGGGGCAACCCGTGGGAGTCTGTTCTCTCATTCCACAATGTGGGTCCTGGGGATGGAATCCAGATGCTCAGGTTTAATGGCTTATGCCTTTTACCTGCTGGGCAGTCTATGTCAGACCTCTTTTTTATTTTTTTATACTAAACTACAACACTGCTTTATATTATATTGGCTGGTCCCAGACCTCTTCGATGCATCCAAGGCAAAGACCTGGTTTTTACCTTTCTCGTTGTCCCTGCTGCTGCTAAGGACAGCGTGGCTCCATGCCTCTGTTGCTGCTGCCACCACTGAAACTTTAAAACAACTTTTTTTTTTTTTTTTGGTGTGGGTGAAGAGAGAGGCAGAGAGAGAATGTATGCATCATGCATGCAGTGCCACAATGACCTTGGAGCCAGACTCAGCTGTCAGAGCCCCGGAAGTTACAGGCATTATGAGAGGCCCGAGGTGGGTGGGTGCTGGGTACCAAATTTGAATTCTCTGGAAGAGCAGGCCTTAACCACTGAGCCTTCTCTCCACCATCGATCGCTCCCCCCCTCCTTAAATTCGGTTGTCTCTTTTTGTTGAGTTTTAAGCTTCCTCTTTTAAAATGTTTCATTTGGGGCAGGTGAGAAGTCTTAAGAAGGTAGAGGCACTTTGCTACCAATCCTGATTACCTGAGCTGGATCATTGGAACCCACGTGATGGAAGAGAACCAACTTTTACAAGTTGTCCTCTGACCTCAGGTGTGGCACACAAGCTCCCTCCACACACACATGAAATAAATGTAACTAAAATATATTAAATGTAACCCTTGAAGTGTATAGAAAAACATGAAATAGGGTAAGAGCAGCCAACAAAGAAAGGCAGTCTGAAAACCAGGGTAGACTATGGACTATACTTCAGTTACAGCTCAGCTTGCTGGCCCTGGCAGAAACCAAGCCGGGTATTGTAGCACACACGTGTAATCCCAGCATTCCGGAGGCAGAGACAGCGGTTATCTGTGATTTTCAGGGCAGAATGATCGACAAAACGAGCAGGCCAGTCAGGGCTACATAGTGGGACTCCCATCTCAAAAATAAATTCCAAGTAAAAAGTGCTGTGCAAGACGGGAATGGGGTGGGGGGGCAAGAATCTCTTTAGCCTCGGTTTCTCTAGCTTTAATACTGGAATCAAGTCCCAGTCTCATCCAAACGCTCGATACTTAAGGCAAAGCAAGTAGAATAACTGAACAAGTGATGTCGTGACGTAGCTAGGAGAGCGCCCTCCACAGAGGTTACCTCCGGCCAGGTGACCGGCCCGCAGTTCTTCCTGTTCCGGGTTAGAGTGCAACCAACCGCGCACAGCTCCACGCGCACACTTGCCCACCCCGCGCGGGAGCATCGTGACCTCCAAGGCCTGGCTTCCGTTTCCGGGGTGACAACTCGGCTTCCGCCGGCGTGCTCTGAGCGCGCCGAGCCCGCAGGTGCGGCGACCGGAAGGGTCTGTGCTTGCAGCCGGTAACTAACTGGCCGCGGGTGGGAGTGGCCGGGTGGGTGGGACGGAGGGGAGGACAGTGGCGGCTTTGTGTAGGTTGGTGCTAGCACGGAGCGTCTGGCGTCTCGCTGGGCTTCACAGAGGGTGGGAGTGAGAGACACATTTCCCTCCAGTCCGAACATCCTTCAGCTCTCCAACCTGTCTGTAGGAGTTCTGTTCTCCGTGGTGAACAGTGACGCAGTGTAACCGCGTTAACCTCTGCGGCCTGTCCTTGGTACAGCATCGGGACAGGGAAGATGTTGGCGGAAGTCACAACGCTTTTGAAAATCTAGTGGGAGGTGTGAACCCCATCTCCAGCCCCTTCAACCTACATAAACACTCATACAGGAAGTCTGTTTCCAAGATCTGATCTGGATGCATATCATTGGATCTCAACATCACCGTGTAGTAGGCCTTCAGATCTTTGTAATTGTTTAGATATTGGAAGTTGAGTTAATCTTTAATAAATTCACTGCCCACTTGACTGTACGGAAAATAGATACCTCACCCCCACATTAAAAGTTTTGATCATTAGTCCAGAATTGTGTTATTCTCATTAAAATCTTTCAACTTTGGGAAAGAGATATATTTAGTTTCCAGTTAGAAACTAGGCAGGGTTAACTTGCTTTACGGTCATTTGGACCTGTGAATGTGGGAAGCAAGAATTTATAACTCTGAACCACTACAGCCTCACATTCTAAACTTCTAAGCTGAAAGGACAGTATAGGAGCTTCTCTTGTCATGTTAGCAAATGTAAAATGGTCCTTCGAACACAGATGACTCTAAGCCAAGTTACTGCATGCAAGGGAAATACTCTTAACTTGTTTTTTCTCCTGATGAGCTTGTATATTCATTGTTTAATCACGCTTCACTGCCTGTAATCCATGCCCTTATTTATATGACAACTCTGGTACGTACATTGAAATATAAAAAGAGACTGCTTTTTTTCCCTTTTTCTATTCTGTATTGCCATTACAGACTGGTAGGCCTTTTAGAAACATCTCCATCATGTCTGACATTCAAGAAACTAGCAGAGAGCACCTGGATTTGAACCTTGATGAGAACAAGAAGTCTGTGCCCCTGTTAGAAAGTGGCGTCAGAAGTGAGTCTGAGCATCTCCAAGTCACTATTGGAGCCACTGTACCTACTGGCTTTGAACAAACAGCTGCAGATGAAGTGAGAGAGAAACTGAAGTCATCTTGCAGGGTCAGCAAAGACCGGGGCAAGATATATTTTGATATTGCAGTGGAAAGTCTGGCTCAGGTTTGAACAAAATAGTATTTAAATTAGTCTTTTAATGTTGTTATTTTATGATTACTTTTCTGGTTTATAGATGCCCTTGAGAATCCTTTACTTTGTTCTGCTTAAAGTGTCTGCATTTTCTGTTGTGTACTAATTTGTGAAATTGACTAGTTTACTGTGTTAGTGTTTATAATGTCTTTGTAATGTATATTCAGTTTAGTACATTTTAGCATTAGTTTACTATGGTTTAGAAGTGATCATAGCATTTCCTGATGATTTATTCACTGAAATGAAACATATACCAATATATATGACATGTAAATTTACTTTAACGAGTTTGGGAACATACAAAAGCTGAGGTTTTCCTTTTCATCCATGTCAAAGACATTGTTTTTTTAAACGATTTTTATTATTTTATGTGCATTGGTGTTTACATGCATGTCTATGTGAGAGAGTCAGATCCCCTGGAACTGTAGTTATGGACAGTTGTGAGCTACAGTGTAGGTGCTGGGAACTAAACCTGGGTCCTCTGGAAGAGCAGCCAGTGCTCTTAACCAGTGAGCCATTTCTCCAGCCCTTTCAAAGACATTCTTGATCAAAAGTACATGATTCCATGTGAGAAGCAGAGGTTACCAAACTGTCATGCCATTGAAACAAAAGCTACCAAATTTCTCATTACCACACAAGTAACACAGGGTATGGATTGTTTTTGTCTTGCTAGTGTATCCCAGGCTGGTAGCATATAATATATAGTAAACACCCACAAAATACTTATGGTATTTGTTAATAAGCAAGTGTTTTCTTGATGCCCTCAACAGTTTTGTAAGGGTTGGACCCTATTGTCATCAATCATTAGGTTTAAGAAGAAAAGTAGTTTGTCTGTAGTAATTCAGCTATCACAGAACTAGAGCTTAAACCGTAGGTGGTTTCTTTTTTGGAGGGGAGAGGTAGGAGTTTGAGACAGAGTCTGATGTAGCCAAGTTAGCCTAAATTTCACTTTACAGCCGAGCGTGCTGTACCTCCAGAGAGCTGGGATTGTAGGCATGTACTGGTATATCCAGCTTTCAGACCCATGGTCTTTGCCCTTGCAGTATACAACCAAAAGGAATGAGAGAAGAATGATAAAGTCCCACTTATGTTTCCCTCTTTCCCTTCCCAGACCAGTGTTACTGCCTACATGACATTTTGGACTATATACTTTGATCTCAGTGGCCCTTTCTCTGGAGAAGAGTGGGTTACCAAAGAAAGGGAACACTCGGGATGGGAGAATTTTGTCTTTGTATTTTCCCCTCTCTAAACCAAACTGTTATACTTTTACCTCAGTGGCCCTTCTCCTGGGAAAAGAAGGAAGTGGCCGGTAACCAAAGAAATGGAGCACGTGGGATGGAAAAATGTTAAATATAAAATACAGACATGAGGTGCTGCTTTAAACCTATTTTACTTAGTTAAACATGGTAGCTTACTCCTGTAATGTCAGTACTGGAGACACTGAGTCAGAGGAATTGTGAGTTTGAGGCAACCCAGAGCAACATAGCAGGACCCAATCTCAAAGAGATAAAAATGAACCAATTTTGTGCTTATATTCTTTTAAATGTTTAACTATAGATAGCTTGTGTTATTTACAAGTATTTTCAGAAGTTTGTTTCTAACATTTGTTTTTCTTCCCTAGGTTCATTGTCTGAGATCAGTTGATAACTTGTTTGTGGTTGTTCAGGAGTTTAAAGATTACCAGTTCAAAGCTACAAAGGTGAGCTCTTCCAAGCATGGTCTTTCCCAGAGAGCTTGTTCTCTGCAGTATACTACCTGCTTGTCACCCTGTCACTTAGCCTTGCTATTGGTTTATTTGTTTACAGTGTTGAGAATAAAACAAGAGCCAAGCATGTGACTACAGTAAACCTTTTCACTAAAATCCAGGAATCTCTTTAGAGCCCATCCCAGAAACTGCTTTTAAAGGTCACTATTACAGAAAAACCCAGAGGTATAGGGAAAAAGCCTTAGATTAGCTCAACAGATAGTACACATGGTTTGAAACTAGACTTGCTTCCAGCCTTTGAACAAAAGACAGAGGACACAAATAGCGTTCCCTTCCCGGTCTGCTTTTGTCCTGTTTTAGCTTCGTGTTTTGACATGAAGCCAAAGCAACACTTAATACCCCGTCAGTTGTTAGGGCAACAGCTTTTTCTCCAGCCTGTATTTATCATCCGAGTCCTAAATATTCAGCTGCTATTTAATCTGAAGGTTGCAAACAGTCCTCAGTAACACTTTAGGTTTTTCCCCATAATTCTTTCTGGCCAAGTTTCCAGAATCAAGTGCTTAAAACTTTTCCTGTCAATGTTAAATTAATGTCTAATTTAGAGCTAATCTTTTTAAAAGAACTGTGGTATGCTGTCTAATTCTCTGTGCTTTATTAATTTTCCAGATTATTTTAGAAAGCCAAAGTATCCCCAAATCAGTCAAACTGATCTGGGATCAGGGGCTTAATGATAGCGCACTTTCGTCATTAGAGCCTAGTAAAAACAATTAACAGTAACTAAAACGCTAATAGAACCCATGGCATACTAAAAAGTCAAAACGGCTCTAAAAGAATATCCATTGAAAATAGCTAAAAATTGTATTGCCTGTAGAAACATCAGTATTATAATTCTTCAGACTCATTTTTTTTTCCTTAGTAATGTCATGGTGGTTTGAACCCTTGACCTTTGCATCCTAAGTGAACCCTCTGATCGAACTACATCCCCAGGCTTAATTCTCGAGATTTCTGATAGTTACTACCAACTGAATGATACCTAAAACAATTTTAGAGGAAGTCTTTTGAAAAGCTACACTGCTTAGTATTTGGGAATTTTGAAGGTCAGTTTTATACATGAATAAATGTTACTGGGCATCCTATCTTAAATTCTCTTGCATTTAAATTACATTATTAAACTCTTGGATTTTTATCATTTTAATTTTTTTATTGTTGTTTTTGTTTTTTTTTTTTTTTTTTTTTTTTTTTTTTGATACTGGATTTCTTCATGTAGCTGTCCTGGAACTTGCTCTGTAAACCAGGCTGTCATTGAACTCACAGAGCTCTGTCTGTCTCTACCTCCTGAGTGCTGGGATTAAAGGTGTGTGTAACCCACCCCCACCCCCCAGTTCATCTTAAAATTCATATAGTTGCCAGGACGTGGTGGCACACGCCTTTAATCCCAGCACTTGGGAGGGGGAGGCAGAGGCAGGCGGATTTCTGAGTTCGTGGCCAGCCTGGTCTACAGAGTGAGTTCCAGGACAGCCAGAGCTACACAGAGAAACCCTGTCTCGAAAAAAACAAACAAACAAAAAAATTCATATAGTTGAGGCAGTTCTGATCTCTAATAAGAGGTGAATTTGATGTATTCAAGTCTACATGAGTTAACCTTTTAGAGTTTCTTAGAAATCACTGTAAAACAGGTTCTTGAAGGGCAGAGGAAGGAGATCACTGTTAGTAAGGTATCCGATCCACAAGCACCAGGACCTGAGTTCGGTCCCTAGCATCTGCATAAAAACTAAGGGAGGCATGTAAGATGTAACTTCATCACCAAGGGAATAGCAGAGCCAACCTAGCTGAATGAGGTTCAGATTGAATGAAAGGTCTCATCTCTTTGTTTTGTTGTTGTTTGTTTGAGACATGAATTTCAGTGTAGCCTTGGCTGTCTTGTGGCCTGGGATATCCTCAAAATCAAATCTATGCCTGCCTTTCAGTGCTGGGATTAAAGGCAGATGCCACTACCATCAACCAGACAGAATTCCTGGCTCAAAAAGTGAGTCCAGCCAGACAATGGTGGTTCATACCTTTGATCCCAGCACAGGGAGGCAAAAGCAGGAAAGATCTCTGAGTTAGGGGCCAGCCTTGACTACAGAGTGAGTTCTAGGACAGGCAGCACTACACAGAGAAACTCTGTGTCAAAAAAAAAAAGTGAGATGCAAGCAGAGTAAGATGCTAACTCTGACCTCTTGCTACCACACTTGTACATGCATTTACACAAATGTGTACACAGCAGTGTGTGTGTACCACACACCCACACAACATTTTTGATACTAAATTTCAAAGGAAAGACTAGGGTCTAAGATCAATTTTCAAGTCTATGCAGAGGAAATTTCTGCGTCTTGACTATGAAAAATTGTTAAGCCCTTCAGGTTATAAGTGTAAATTGCACACACTCCCCCAGTGAAATCTCATTTCTACTTATTTTTTTTAAAGTATGCACATGTATAATACAAGTAAAATTTAATTGTTTCTTATTAAATTAGCATATAAAATAAAGGGTAAAGTTTGGTTGGTCTTGTGATTTTATTTGTTGGTTTTTTGCTGTGTTTTAGGGAAGGGTTTTCAGGATGGTTTCCTGTTTGTTTGGTCTTAGTTTTGTCATATTTCTATCATGCATTCTTTTTCTTTTATACTTCTCTTTTTTTTGTTTTTGTTTTTTTCGAGACAGGGTTTCTCTGTATAGCCCCGGCTGTCTTGGAACTCACTCTGTAGACCAGGCTGGCCTCGAACTCAGAAATCCGCCTGCCTCTGCCTCCCAAGTGCTGGGATTAAAGGCGTGCGCCACTACCGCCCGGCTATATTTCTCTTTATATAACGATTTTTCATACATGATGTTTTCTCTTCTGGAGCTTTAAGAGTTTTTTGTTTGAGACAGGATCTCACTATGCAGACCCTATACAGATCCGCTTTCGTAGAAGGTGAATTCACTGAAATTCACCTGCCTCTGTCTCCTGCATGCTGAGATTAAAGGTGTGAACTAACACATCCGGCTCTTGTGCTATGCTTTTTAATGGTTTATAACTTTTATATATGTGTTTGTAACATATACATACATATGTTACATATATACATATCTATAGCTATTAGCTTTATAAATATAACTTAGTATTACCTACATAATCTATTTTCATATTTTTTTATATCTCTGCTATCATTGTAGATGAAATTGTCAATTTTTTCTTCATTTTCTCTCTGCCTTCTGATACTGACTTTTTTAGTTTTGGCCCTTTAAATATTCTTTATCAGCTTCTACCCTTGGACCTGTAACTATAAGAGATAAAGACTAAAGTATTCTTAAATTCTCTTTCGTATTATGTGCTGATGTGTAACTTTACTTCTGTTTTATAGTCATGACCTACACTTTCTTTTTATTTTAGTCTTAAAGCCAAATGGAAAAGGTGTCCTTCTTGTCCTTTGCACTTTGCTTATGTTACTCTGTAGCCCAGGCTGGGCTTAAGTTTGAAGAGATCCTCCTGAGATTGTGAGCATGAGCCATTATGTCTGGCTATTTCTTGTTATTTTTTTTTTAATGGCATGAGTTGAGAGATGTTTGTCTTTTTGTATGCTGTTAGTAGATGGAGTGGAAAGAACTAGTGTCCCCGGCCTGAAAGAGCACAGTACTCTGTTCATTTGAGTTCATCTTGCTAACTGTTGCTTTCTGATTTTTTTCTGTGTGATGACCAAAAAACAAGTAAATCTCCAGCTTTCTTGGAAGTCTTTGAAGTTCAAGTGTCTTTTATTGTTGATAATTTCTTATCAGGACATGTCAGTCCAGTTGTTTTCTGGAAAATACCTTGAATTATTGTAAATTTGAAATCTCTTAGGTAAATAGGTGCATGTTAACTATTTTCCTTATTTATCATTATCTTTCCAGTTAACCTTTTTTGCTCATTGCGGCCGTGCCGTTTGCTTTCCCACACCCTTCCCTGTGTTTCAACAGGCATCTGTAGATACTGGTTTGCCTCCCTGTGGTTTTCACTGGTATTCTTGTATATTCGAGCACTTACACCCCATTTTATTCTCATTTTTAGATTGTTTTTTAAATGTATGGGTATTTTGTCTGTGTGTATATATGTGCATGTACCTGGTGTACTAAGAGAGCTCTATCTCCTAGAACTGAAGTTACGGATATTGTAAACCACTATGTGGGTGATGGGGTCCAAAATGGGGTCCCCTGCAGGAGCAATAAGTAGCCTTAATCCCGGCATCACTTTCTAGCCCCTTCCACCTTATTGTTTTAAGATAGGGTTTCTCAGTGACACTAGGACTCACAGTCACCTAGGTTGGTTGGTGAGAAAACTTCAGGGACCTTTTTCCTGTCTCCCCTGACCCAACACTGGGCTCTGAGGCACAAAGCACCATTCTTGCCTTTTTTTTTTTTTTTTTTTCAAGACAGGGTTTCTCTGTATAGCCTGGCTGTCCTGGAACTCACTCTGTAGACCAGGCTGGCCTCAAACTCAGAAATCCACCCACCTCTGCCTCCCAAGTGCTGGGATAAAAAGTGTGCACCACCACCACCCTCCATTCCTGCTTTTTAAAATGAGTACTGAGTAATTGAACTCAGGTCCTCATACTTGTGCAACAGTAGTGTTACCAACTGCAGCATCTGCCTAACTCCCTGTACTTACTTGTTTATTTTACATTTTCTTTAAACTCTGTAAACTCCATCTTCTGGTGACTCACTGCATTTCATTTCTGCTTCTAAGTCTATTCTGAGGTCTTATTTACCAGACATCTTCTCATATTTTTGATGTCATCGTCTTTTGTTTGTTTTGCCTCTAAATCATATTTTTGTTTTGTTTTGTTTTTTTTCCGAGACAGGGTTTCTCTGTATAGCCCTGGCCTGGAGCAGACCAGGCTGGCCTTGAACTCAGAAATCTGCCTGCCTCTGCCTCCCAAGGGCTGGGATTAAAGGTGTGCACCACCACCGCCCGGCTCTAAATCATATTTTTTTAACAGTGTTCTATGGCCAGTTTTCTGGTGAGTATTCTTTTGTGCAGGTGTTTCCTTCCTGTGCATTCTTTTGTTTATTTTGTGAGTTCTGTGTTGGTAAAGTTTTGAACTTTGGAACTTGGGCTCCTGAGGGTGAGACCATGTGGAAGAGCTCTCCCTGGACTGACTGGGCATAATCAGGCCTTATCTTCCTTGCTTTGTCCTTTTTTTTTTATTGTTTTATTGAAGTATAATTTTCATTCCACTGAGTGAATTGTTATAATCTTTACTTCCACCCTGGCCACTTGGCATCAGAGACTTTGGAGTTAGTCATGGAGGAAAGCACACTTTTGTAAATGAACTATAGACAAAAGATATTTTTAAAAAGTGATTTTTATATTGGATATTTTATGTATTTACATTTCAAATGTTATCCCCTTTCCGGTCTCCTCTCTGGAACCCCCCTATCCCATCCCCTCTCCCCCTGCTTCTGTGAAGTTACTCCCCCTCCCTCCCACCCACTCCCACCTCACCACCCTGGCATTCCCCTACACTGGGGCATTGAGCCTTCACAGGACCAAGGACCTCTCCTCCTACTGATGCCAGATGATGCCATACTCTGCTACATATGTGGCTGGAGCCATGGATCCCTCCACGTGTATTCTTTGGTTGGTGGTTTAGTCCCTAGGAGCTCTGGGGGGTCGGGTTGGTTGATATTGTTGTCCTTCCTATGAGGTTGCAAACCCCTTCAGCTCCTTTAGTCTTCTCTTAACTCCTCCATTGGGGACTCTGTGCTCAGTCCAGTGGTTGGCTGTGAGTATCCACCTCTGTACTTGTCAGACTCTGGCAGAGCCTCTCAGAAGACAGCTATAGCAGGCTCTTGTCAGCAAGCACTTCTTGGCATCCTCAGTAGTGTCTGAACTTGGTGACTGTATATGGGATGGATCCCCAGGTGGGGCAGTTTCTAGTAGATGACCTTTCCTTCCGTCTCTGGTCCACACTTGAGATGAGTGGGTGGCCCTATCCACTAACCGGGGGCCTTGCCTAACCTCTGGATATGGTCTCTACAGGTTCTCCCTCCCCTTTGTTGGGCATTGCAGATAACCTCATCCCTGTTGGGTCCTGGAAGCCTCTTGCTTTTCTGGCATCTGGGACTTACCGGTGGCTACCCCCTGCTCCCCATCATAAAAAGTGAATTTATCTAGCATGCTAATGCTGGGTTAGAGAATAAAGTGAGGCTGAAGTGACTGGGAAACTGAGTTTTTAATTTCCTAAAGTTTTTGTTTTGTTTTGAAACAGTCTCACTGCTTCCACACCTGGCCTGGAACTCACTTTGTAGATCAAGCTGACCTCCAGCTCACAGAGATCCATTTGTCTCTGTTTGGAATTAAAGCTGTGCACCACCACACCTGGCTTCTCGATCTTTAAGTCATTTAACCATCTGTACTGTAGATGTTTATATAGATTGTATAACTCTGTTTGGCTAGTGCTTGTTCTGTAGATAGCAGTCCTTCATACTTCACATTTAAATAGTTAACCACACCATCCAGTAACTGTTCTTGTTGTTTATTCTTGGAGTACTAGAATTTAGTACTTGGAGTAGTTGAGTTTAGGGCCCCAAGTACTGTCCTACTGAGCTGTGTCCCTGGCTCTCTTACTTTTTATTTTGAGATAGGTGTGAATATGTTATCGATTGGCCCTGAACCCACTCTATAATTCAGGAAGGCCTCAACTGCACCTTGCCTTAGGTTCCTTAGAAACTGGGATTATAAACCTGTGCCAAAAAACCCAGCCTGGTAGCTATATATTAACCACCCTTTTTATGCTTCTGCTGTTGTAGATGTGTGGTCTATAGCAAAGGTCAAGGTAGTTAAGGTGTTTTCACTGTGGACTTAAAGGAGTGGCCTTTAGTAAGCAAGTGCATAAGCCTAGTAGTAAGCATAGATGGTACTTAGTACTGTAAATAAAGTCCAAGTGGAAGAGAAGAACTGTACAGGCGAACACCACCAAATTTACTTTTTAAAAAGATAGTCATGTGAGCCAGGTGTGGTGGGACATGCCTTTAATCCAGACATTCAAGAGGCAGAGGCAGGTGGATCTCGGTGAGTTCTTTGCAAGCCTGGTCTATAGATGAGTTCCAGCACAGTTGGAGCTATAAAGAAGAGATCCCGTCTCAAACAAAACAAAACAAAAAATTATTTATACTATTTAAAATCTGGACAGATGACATTTTTAAACTTCTTATAGTTTTTGCCCAAATTCAGAAGGTCTGAAAAGAAGTCATTTAGATGTGTTGTCTTCTTTCTGTCTGCTACCTTTTGTTCACCTGCTTCCCCTCACAGGTAGTTCCCCAATGCTGTGCATGTGACCTACCCTTTAGTAGCGTAATGTTTATATATCCTCACGTTGAAACTGGAATTTCCTTTGTTGCAGGTATTATTTTGTTTATCCTTTAATCTGTACTCTCCCACCGTCCCCATCATAAAGACAAGAGTTGTCTACAAGGAAAGTAGGCACTTGTTTTTCAGTTAAAATGGTGAGAAACAAAAGGTTTCATTCTCCATCATTTGCAGGAAGAAGTTCTAAGAGACTTTGAAGAACTGGCTGGAAAACTCCCATGGTCAGACCCTTTAAAAGTCTGGCAAATTAACACCACCTTCAAGAAGAAGAAAGCAAAGCGCAGAAAGGTGAATCAGAGTGCAGGTAAAGAGAAGGCTGACTGTGGACAAGGAGACAAAGCAGATGAGAAAGATGGTAAGAAAAAGCATGCCAGCAGCACTTCAGATTCACATATCTTGGACTATTATGAAAATCCAGCCATCAAAGAAGAGATATCAACCTTAGTAGGTGATGTCTTGGCATCTTGCAAAGACGAAACTGGTCAAAGCTTAAGAGAAGAAACTGAACCACAAGTACACAAGTTTCGAGTCACCTGCAACAGAGCAGGAGAGAAACATTGCTTTACCTCCAATGAGGCTGCGAGAGATTTTGGGGGTGCTATTCAAGAATACTTTAAGTGGAAGGCTGATATGACCAACTTTGATGTAGAGGTGGGTATTAGCTTTTATTGATGATGAAAAAGACCTGTAATGTGGCTGGAGAGATGGCTCAATGGGTAAAGTGTTTGCTGAGCAAGCGTGAGTACTTGAGTTCGGATTCCTAGTATCCACATAAAAGCCAGAGCAGATGTATGCATGTTAACCCTAGCACTGATAGAGACAGGGAGTGCCCTGGAGCAGACCAGCCGAAACAGCAAGACCCAGGTTCAGTGAGAGACTGTTTCAAAAATAAGGTAGAATGGTAGGAAGGCACTGTAAACTTCTGACTTATGCACAGTCTCCCACAAAAGAAAAAAAGGGTTCTCATACATTTGTAAAATTCCAGACAAACCTAGCACAAGGGCCATTAAACAGTGGCAGTAAAGCACTGACCTGTGGAGATAGATGGATAGGTATTGATTGAAATTTTTACTCTGTAACTCTCTAGACTTGGACAAGATTGTCTCTTTGAGCCTCTGTTTCAAATGGAGCCAATAATAGTGTATATCTTTAAGGCCTATGGAAGGCAAATGAGATGGTTTCAAGTGTTTGGTATAGTATCTTGGTATATGGTAAGTGCTCAATGGATAGATGCTGTCAGAACTGGTGGTACATACCTTTAATCCTAGCACTCACAGGCAGAGGATCTCTGATGTTTTCAAGGCAATCTGGCTTACATAGTGAGTTCGAGAACAGCCAGGGCTATGTAAAGACCCTGTCTTGCAAAACCCTCAGGTATGCTCTGTCTCTGTGTGTGTTTCTGATCTTGGTGTCACCATTTCCAGCAGAAGAAAGGTAAATCCTTTTTTTTTCTTCAAATTTTGGTCCTGGACTCATACCCACAGCCTTACACGTAATGGACAAGCAATGTATTTCTAAGCTATATCCCCAGTCTTATTTCTAATCTAGTATTTTTCTACATTATATGGACTTCTAGATTGTAACTTTACCTAAAATAAATTTACTTCTATCTTAGTTGGAGAGTTCTGCTACTAAACAATAATAGAATACAGTTTTCAGAAACTTGTGCCAGGGTTTTATGGCTAATGTTCACCCAGAGCCAGCTTTGCTCTTTTTAAAGTCAGCTAGGTTCTTAAAACCAAATGCCTCCTGTTAGCTTGATTGTCCTTGTGACTACTGGGTGACTTATATTGATAATGGTAATTGGAGTTCTTTAAATTTCGGGTGGTTTATGTAGGTTCTTGGCAGTTGACATTTTTACCAAGAAGTAATTTTTGTTCCATTTGGGATACTCAAATCTGGGGCATGTCACTCTTTGTAACTTTTTTTTTTCTTTAATGTCAGATGAGAACAATTCTCCATTCCATATTTTCTTACACAGCTGTGAAAACAAAGGGGCTAACGAAGGCCATGTCCAGAAGTCTGCAAGGTAGCATAGAAGACAAATCCTATATGAACTGATGTCTCTGTGTCCCAGGCTCAGAGGGCTTCATAGGAAATGAGGCCATGTGAATAAGACGTGTAGGGTAGGGCCTTGCATGTTGGAATGTGTCAGTTCTTGACCTCTACCTTTGGCAAGGCCACGATGAGGACATTCTAGGGGGAAGGCTGGGGAACATTTTATCTTCTTAGAATATTTGTGAGTTAGGAAAACTAGGACAAAGGTAGTCATAATCAGATGTTGTTTAAAACTACTAGGAAAACAAGGTAAAAGCAAATATGACATGGTGTCAGCTTTGGATAAAGGGTATGTTTGAGAGGCCACTGTAAAAGTGTTTGAGTGTTTTCCAAAAAAAGTAGTAATTTAAAAAATATATGGAGGCCAAGTGTGATGGTACATGCCTTGGATCCCACTCTCAGAAGACAGAGACTATCAGATCTCTAATTTTAAGGCCAGCCTGGTCTACATAGTGAGTTCCATGCCAGCCAGAGGGCACAGTGAAACACTGTCTTAAAACAAAACAACAATAAAATACACACACACACACACACACAAAACCCCAGGCATGCACACTTTTAATCCCAGCATTTGAGAGGCAGAGGCAGATGAATCTCTGAGTTTGAGGCCAGCCTGGTCTACAGAGAGAGTTCTAAGACAGCCAGAGTTATACAGAGAAACCCTGTATTGAGAAAAAAAAAATGATAGGGAAAACACACACACATACATATTTTAAATCTATACCATCAAAATATGTTCATATAATAAAAACTGGGAGATAACTTCTTAATAGTCAGCATATGTGTGTGTATGTATATACATAAACATACATATATATATACACACACATATAAAGAGAATGTGTAAAAAAAGTTCTAAAATTAAATGAAAATAGTATACATAGTATGTCATTTTTGTTAACTCCTAAAAATGATATAACTAACTTATAATAGTAGTGGTTAGATTAATGATCACCCCAGGAGAGAGACAAGGGAACTTTCTAAAGGGTACTGAATATAGGTCAGAGCTCACTGAACTGTATATGTACTTAAGATTTACATGCCTCTGGGATCATGGCAGTTAGATTTACCACTAAGGCTGCTGACCTGAGTTCAATTCCTAGGATGTGTGGTGGAAGTTATCCTCTGATCCCCACATCTAATCCATACACAACACAAATAAATACATAAATAAGTGAATTTTATGTACTTGCAAACTGAGGCCAGCCTGGTCTACAGAGAGAGTTCCAAGACAGCCAGAGTTATACAGAGAAACCCTGTATTGAGAAAAAAAAAATGATAGGGAAAACACACACACACGTACATATTTTAAATCTATACCATCAAAATAAAACTTGCAAAAAAACTTTGCAAGTTTTAGTAAACTTGCAAAGTATAACTCAGTCAGAAAGTTTTTATGGACTGGCAAGATGGCTTAGCAGTTAAAAGAATTGTCTGCTCTTTCAGAGGATACAAGTTTAATTCCCAGCACCCATATGGTAGGTAGCTTGAAATCATCTGTATCTCCATTTCCAAGGGACCACACACCTCTTCCATGGGTACCAAGTATGCATGTGGTGCACAGATATATATATATGTGTGTGTGTGTGTGTGTGTGTGTGTGTGTGTGTGTGTGTGTGTGTGTGTATGTGTGTATGTATGTATATATGTATATATGTATATGTATATATATTCAGGCAAAACATTTGTGTACCTAAAATAAAAATTAAAAAATTTTCTAAAAAGAAAGTTCTCTGTGTGATGGGTGTGTGCACAAGCCATGGCTGGCGTTTACTTGGCTTTTACTTAGTCTTTCTATCTAGTCCTGGCTGTCCTGAAACTTACTGTGTAGTCTGGGCTGGCCATAAAGACCCACCTCCCTCTGCCCTCTAAGTGCTGGGATTAGAGTACTTGGGAGGTAGAACCACAGCCAGATAAGGCCCTGCTTTTTTTTTTTTAAAAGGGTCTTGATAGTAGGTACAGTTTGAAGACCGTGACTTTCTGACTTTCTCGTTGTTTCTAATTTGATGTAGGTTCTCCTGAACATCCATGATAATGAAGTCATTGTTGCTATTGCACTGACAGAAGAGAGTCTCCATCGCAGAAATATTACACATTTTGGACCTACAACTCTTAGGTCAACTCTTGCCTATGGGATGCTCAGGTAACAGAAGGGGATTTTGCTGTCCATATTGTAATGAACACTTTCCTCTGAATTCAAACACTCATTTTCTAAAACTAAAAAAAATTTCTTGGTTAGAATTACAAAGTACCTGTTTTCTCTTCAATATTCACTGTTGTCAGCTTTTGATGCAGAAAATACCACGTGGGTGGTTTATTAGTATTCTTGATTATAAATGTGAGAGTGGTGGTTGTGTGTGTGTCAGTGAGGACCTGTTTCTGTTGAGAAAGGATGTACTTCTTTAGGCAACAGAGTCAGTTTTCCTGTGCTTTATTTTTATGCAGTGAAATAGATGAGATGTGTGAGTACAGAACTTGTATGTTGAGTGACGGTGCTGGCATGCAGCTTGGTAGCCTGAGTGCTGGGATCATGGTACATAGCACCACACCCCACTTACTCACACTTTTAAATGTTACACTGGCAGCAACCTGGGGATTTTATTGGGACTTTGAGAAGTGCAAGGCAGGCAGCCTGCCACTGTTGTCAACATCTTCCATTCTTGGTGTTTTCTTTCTTAAAAAAGTCTTCCCCTCCTCCCCTTCACTTGAGATTTCAATACCGCAAAATGGGCTTGGCATGGGAAGCCAAAGATTATTCATGTGCTCAATTTGGCAGCACATACACTAAAACTAAAGCAATACAGGGAAGATTTAGTATGGCCCCTGCATAAAGATGACAGACAGATTTGTGACGTGTTCCACATGAACAAAAAGGAGAAAAAGAAAAGGCTTACTCGTGCTGGAGAGATGGCTCAGAGGTGGAGAATGCCTGCTGCTCTGGCAGGGGTCCTGAGTGTGCTTCCTAACATTCAGGCTCGTAAACAACGACGGCCTGCAACAGCTCCAGCTCCAGGGGACTCAACACATGGCTTCTGTAGTCACCAGCACATATACATACTTTAAAAATTCCACCCATACATATACATACTTAAAAAAAAAGTGGTGACTGACTTGGGCTATAGAGATGGCTCAGCAGTTAATAGTTCAAGCTGTTTTTCCAGATGACCAGAGCTCAATTCTAGGCTCCCATGTCTGGCAGCTTACAACCGTCTTTAATTCCATACCCTCTTCCAGTATCCTCTTCCGACTTGTGTATGCACACACAGATAATAACACATATATATAAATAAAATATAAAAATATTTATTAAAAGTTATGTTCATAAGGACTAAATGCAGAAACATAGATTATCTTACTCTGTACAGTTCCTGGCATGTTCTAGTGAGTTATATAATTATATTTTCTTCCTTTTCAATTTTTGCTTCCTCTTTTGTCATGGTCATGTATGGTTTCATAGTTCCTCACAACTGGGACACATTAAGTTAGTAACAGAAAACTTAAGAGAAACATTCCTAAGCTTCATTCACTGAACATATATTATCTGCCTCCAACCATGATTATAGAAACCAGCATACAAAGAGTTATTTGAGTGCTGGCATTAAAAAAACTAAATAGAATTAAAAATAATGGTTGAGCTTAGGAGATAGCCTGGTGCAATTTCCACACAAGCCTGAACCCAACCTCCCAGCATCACTATTGTCAGTAATCCTAGCACTGAGGAGGCTGAGACAGGAGGATACCTGGGGTTTCTGGCCAGCCACTCTAACTTGTGAGCTCCGAGTTGTGAGGTAAAGAGCAATTGAGAAAGGTGCCCCGCTGAGTGTGGTGGCATATACCTTTAATCTCAGATTTCTGTGAATTCAAGGCCAGCTTTGCCTACATAGTGAGTTCCAGGACAGCCAGAGCTCTATAGAGACCCTCTCTCAAAAAACTAAAATGAGAGGTACAGGGGTGAAGATGCCCAATGTTGATTTCTGATTTCTGGTCTTCACATGCATGTGGCAAACACATGTACATACACATACACATGAAGTGATAATTACTGGGGTAATTGGAGAGATGAACAAAGATTACACCAAATCCACAAAACCCTTGAAAGCATCTCAAGAAAGGTAGGAGCAATGGGGCTGGGCAGATGGCTGTCCTTCAGAGGACCTGGGCCAATTCCAGCACTGACATGGTGCCTCACAGTGGGTAATAACTTGCCTCAACGGTTCAGATGACGTCTTCGTGTGATGCAGATATACATGTCGGCAAAATATTCATGTACTTAAAGGCTAAAACTCAAGAAGTGTAGAAACTAGATGGTAGAAAATGCAAAGGAATGCTTTCCTGTCTCCTAAAAGCTTATGTGTTCCTGCTTAGCTCGCCTATGCACGTGGCTGCCTGTCCTACAGTTGCACATGACTGGCTCAAACAACCCAGAGTTACTTGCTCTTTATTCCACATTCCTAAGAGGATTTGAGTGACATAATTTGATCAAGTGCCCATTCTGGCCCATTAACAATGACTGGCATTACAGGCTTGCCCAAGAGTCTGTCTTATGAGGAAGATCATTAACATGCATGGTGCAAGGTCTCAAACAAAATAGAAAAGATTTGATTAGATGAAACTTAGTGACCTGAGGACTGGTAAGTAACATTTAAAGCTATTCACCTGTAGTCTTGACTCTCCTTATTTTGTGTCCAAGGAAAAATGTTTCTTTGGGTTATTTTGTCTGTCAAATGGTAACAGGGTTGCTTAAAGCATTTAGTAAGATAACAAGTGTATAAAGTTAGAGCAGTTATTTTATGTCAAGGACTCTATCTCCATAGTTAAATCCAAAATGAACGGATACTAAATGTCTGCTTGTCAGCAAATGCCCACTAAAAATGTTCCTGCCTCAGCTTCCCCAGTGCTTGGACAACAAATCAGTATCTTTCTCTCTTTCTCTCCCCCGACCCCTAGAAGCATTGTCCACATAGCTGAGTGCTGCTACTGAGTGCCAGCCAGGCTGACTTTCAAACCATAAACTGCTGGTCCTTCATGATGGTGTGCTGATCCTATGCCACTAGGCTCTTGATCTTAACCTTTAGGAATTTCAATTGTGGAAGCCTCAGTTTTTGGTTGGTTTTCACATGTGCTGAATTGTTTTCTCCCTCCAGGCTTTGTGAACCTAAACTTACTGATGTAATAGTGGATCCAATGTGTGGAACAGGGGCAATACCAATAGAGGTAATAATACCTTTTTATTTTTACATAAGCAAGTGATCTATTCAAAATGTTCTAGACCTAGTGGGCAAATTGGATCCAATGAGAAAAAAACAACAGTTTGAAAAAAATTCTCATAGGTTAAAACTTCTGTCAAAGCACTGTAACCATTTATTTCAAACAGCCAAGTACCATATGATTAGATAGTGAAATCTGTTTTCTGGATCACAGAGGAGCTGAGAATGACAAACTGATAAGCCTCCCCCCTCTTTTTTTTCCTGTAACAAATGGATGAGGCACCAGATTGAACAGCAGAGGATAACTGGAGGGATCATAAACCTCCACATAAGTAGAGGTTACTGGAGTGAACAAGTGAAAAGGAGAAACAACAGTATTGCAGCTCAGTGTTAGCGTACCTGCCTGGCATGTAAAACAGATGTCCTGCACAACAAAAACAGAAACAAGCCCATGAGAATACCTATAAGTATTCTTTATGTTTGTTTGTTTTGAGACAGGGTCTCATTATGTAGCCCTGACTGTCCTCAAACTTACAGAGAATCACTCATCTCCTCTAGGGCACAAACTACCTGGCCATTTTACCTTTTTTTTTTAAACGTATTTTAGGAAATCTGACAAGGCTATATACCCAGTGACTATCAATTTTCAGAATTGCTACAACACTCATAAAAATCTACAGAAGGTGGTGGTGGTGGCATATACCTTTATCCAAGTACTTGAGAGGCAGAGGCAGGCAGATCTCTCTATGAGTTCCAGAACAGCCAGAGCTACACAGAGAAAGCTAGTCACCAAAACAAAAACAAAACATTACAGAAGGCAAAATATGAAATGGGAAGATGTTTTCTTTTTCTTTTTTTTTAAACCCTTTTTAGGCAGGGTCTTGGTATATAGCACAGGCTTACCTTGAATTCATGTTAGTCCTCTTACCTGAGCCTCTCCCAAGTGCTGGTGTTAAGCATGAGCCACAATACACAGTGGAAAAGGGAGCTGATAGAGAACCTTCAAGGTTGAACCACAACACCTGTGTAAGGGACCATGCAGGAGCTCACTGTAAAGTCACTTCAAGTTTTTGTGTTTAACACAGTGAAATGTTCCTGATTATACCAAAATCCAGGGAAAAGAAATTTCCACAGATTGTGTTGAGTGGGCAAAAATTGGACAAATGAGCAAGCCCAAAGCAACCCACAAAGGGAAAAATAATCTAGAATGTAATTAGAAAATCTGTGGTCTGACTTTGATCAGGAGTTAAAATCCAAGAGGAAAATGCAAATAGTTTGAATGTTCAACTATCGATGGCTAGTGAGTGACTACTTCTTGAGATCTGAACAGGGAGCTGAGTTATTATAGTCAAGAATTCTGGAAACAAAATTGTAGTTCTCTATCATTTAACTATGACTTATCTACAAAATGGCAGGTAAAGTGACCATGGATCAAGAAACATGCAATCAAAGTAGACATCAGAATAAAAAGAGGGGGAAAACCAGACTAAGCCATTTCCATGTAAAAGTAGGCATGAGAGTACCAATGTAGAAACTTCAGCTGAGACATGACGGAAACTGTGAAGGGTCTGTATACAGATGTTTCCACTAAAGTATCTAATACCTGTCCTAGAATATACTGAGATTTAGAAGTACTGTAAATGTAGCCCAAGGTAGGAAATCCATACTGGATTAAACATTAAAATAATAATAAAAAAAATGTTGGCAAGCACAAATTTCCTGAGAGACTTTGACTCTGTTGGTTCTCTCTATATCCCTGCACACCCAGGTTCTGACATACTTGAATATTCCTTTTGTTTGCTGTCATTGTAGAACAATACACCATAATGTCTGGGCAAAAATACAGTTATGAAGTGCTGTATTCATGCATGCATGTCTTTGTGGCAGAAACGGTACCATAGTATGTCACTTCACATTTATATGCTGCTGACATTTTTTACTTAACTACAAAATCTTTTCAGAAATACAGTGGTTATCTTTTAAAAGCTAAACTCACAATCCAAGACAGCATGGGTCTGGTTAGTTTGGTAAAATTTTTTAAAATCATGTTAATTAAGAGAATGCAGTCCCTTATATGTGCCAGCCATTGCTGGGTAGGGATAGAATAAAATACCAAAGGCAGAGGTGATAGACATAGTTTCAGATGGGCTAAGTCAGCAACAGAGGTGTACAAAGTGCATCTAGGGCTGACATTGATGTCATAGCGGGTGGCATTGGAGCTACATTTCTAGTGGGTGAAAGTTCAGCAGGCAGAAGAGGGAGGTCATTTCTGGCAAGGAAATGAATGGCACAAATTGCTGTGCTACTGAGAGTTGGTCATAGTGACTTTCCCCTTTCTCTTGTGGCATGTTTAACCAACACTCCTGTCTCATAGGGGGCTACTGAGTGGGCTCACTTTTACCATATTTAACCAATGTTTACCATGTTTAACCAACACTTCTGTCTCGTAGGGGGCTACTGAGTGGGCTCACTGTTACCATATTGCTGGGGACAACAACCCCCTGGCAGTAAACAGAGCAGCAAATAACATCTCATCTCTATTGACTAAGAGCCAGATTAAAGATGGGTAAGTTTAACTTCAAAGACTGCATTTTGTCTTTTCAAGTCTCTCTCCATACTAACTTGGAATTATCATTCACCCCCAGTGCTTTGTGACATTGTTATAGCCAGTGACACTGTGAGAAGTCACATTTGTAATTAATTTAACTACCATTTCTATACTTCATTGCAATTTTATTTCTCCTTTTTTGTTCATTATTTTGTGTCGTTTCCCAAAACGGTACAGTATAGTATAGGTTTTGATATTTAGATAAGGTGTATGCCTTTATTCCAGAGGCAGAAGCAGATGGATCTGAGTTCAAGGTCAGCCTGGCCTACAGAGTGAGTTCCAGGACAGCCAGAACTACACAGAGAAACCCTGCCTTGAAAAACCAAATTAATTATTTAGAACAATATTGAGTTGAAAGAAGCATGAAAGCCATTACCATAACTTCTAAATTACCAGTTATCTATACTAGTAGCCTGGCCTCTTTAAATCCTCAAATTGCTTTGCTTCTGAAGGCTGTTGGACAAGGCTTGTTTATATCTGTATATGTGTGTGGGCCTGAGAGTGCTGGAGCTGAGTCATGGTGTGGAAGTCAGAGGATGACATGTGGGAATTGGGTCTCTCCATTTCTTTTTAGAAAAACAACCTTTAGAAATTCAGACTACAGAATATTTTTTTATTGCATTTATTTATTTGTGTGTAGACATGAGGGTAGAGGTTAGAGGTCCAGCTGAAGGATTTAGGTCTCTCCTTGTACCACATGGTCCCTGAGTATCAAGGTTAGGTCATGACTTAATGGCCAGTACCTTTATTTGCTGAGCCATTTCATTAGCCTGGGAGAATATATTAAAATATCTTACCTTTGTCTCCACAGAAAAACATCCTGGGGTTTGCCCATTGATGCTGTTCAGTGGGATATCTGCAACCTCCCACTGCGAACTGCTTCAGTGGATATTATTGTAACAGATATGCCATTTGGAAAAAGGTAGAAATTGGATTTTTCTTTTTTAAATAAACAGCATGAGTTTGCCTGTTAATTACACTGTCTTCTCAGTCAGAAAAACATACCATAATTCATTTCATCCATTATGCTATTACATGATCTTATTCCGCATTGTAGCCTGAGGAGCACTTGCTTCTTGGGACAGATTTCTACTCAGTGGTTTGTTTTCAATAAGTTACAGTTGTTAAAAAATAATAATAAAAAAAAAAGTATCCTGATAGAAAACTAAACACTTGACTAACAGTTTCTTTTACTGCCAGAGAATACTAAAGCTCTGGCCTCTAAAAGATGACTTTTTCATACCTTAGACTTTGTTTGCCTCTCATGTAAGAAACTACATATTTACCTTTTGCAGTAGTTTATACTTGACCTTCTTTTATAGGATGGGCTCCAAGAAGAGAAATTGGAATCTATATCCAGCTTGCCTTCGGGAAATGAGCCGAGTCTGTAGACCAGGAACAGGTAGAGCTGTACTGCTTACTCAGGACAAGAAATGTTTTACCAAGGTACTACACATGAGAGTTAAAAATCACTCACCTCCCTGTTTGTACACAATACATATGTTTGGTGCCCTCAGCAGAAGAGCTTGTTGGACCCCCTAGAACTGGAGTTATAGTTGTAAGCCACAATGTCCTAGAAACTGAATCCAGATCCTCTCCAAAAACAAGTGCTCTTAACTTCTGAGTCAACTTTCCACCCCACCACCTATAGCATTTAAGTGGAAAGATTTCAGGTTGTTTTAGAAGCAGACTGGTAGCCTAATGACTTATGCTTTTTGTGTGTGCCAGGCCTTATCTGGAATGGGACATGTGTGGCGAAAGGTCCATACAGTCTGGGTGAACATCGGGGGCCTTCATGCTGCAGTTTATCTTCTAAAACGCACTCCTCAAGCCTTTGTTCATCCTTCAGATCAAGATGGAAGAGACCCTCCTTGGTAAAGAGATGAAGACAACAGTATTTTCCAGAGAGACTGTGATTTGTAGTTCTTAACACTGGAAATGTCAGCATAAAGAACTTGCTTTGGGAGAAAAATAGCAGAAAAGTAACTAAGTATTATAGGTTACACTGCTTAACTACTCCAGAATGCTTTATTTTTAGCAAGGAGATTGTAATGGTATTTCTTAAGAAGCCTACATTGTTTGGCTTCTAAGTTTTAGAACACTTTAGGCCATATTCTATTGCTTGTGCAGCCTACTGTTCTATGGTGAAAATTCTTTGTATCATCTCAGAAACAGAAGCATCCCTCAAGACCTACAGTTTATCATCTGCCTTAAAATAAATGCATATAACCTAAATAGGGCAAAGATGCTTTGTGTGACTATTAGTAATAAGATACTACAAAGGAGTAGAAGCACCAGTAGTTGAGGTGTGGGACCAACAAGCCTAATTAAAGGACTTTCTCTTTTAGCATATGGAAGTGTTATTTTCCAAAGCCCTCCCCACCTCTAAAGTGCCTGTCAGTCTTGGTGTGGGGGCAGCTAATGTATCTTTAAATGAAAATGTAAGCAGTACTGTTTACTCAGGACAAGAAATGTTTTACCAAGGTACCACAGGAGAGTTAAAAATCACTCACCTCTCTAGATAGTCCTATGGGAAATATTACTTATCAGTTCCTTAACAGTGCCTTCCAAAAGCAATCCCTTTTGAACTTTATAGAAAGTTATTTAGGAGAGTCTGTCTTCTTTCAGCTTAGATTTTCAGTGTGATGTTCCTATTTAGACACAGACAGTACTTCCTTTGAGAACAGAATCCACATTGGCATCATAGTGACTTTTTGGAACTACTCACTGGAGAACGAACTGGGATTATGAAATTTTAAAGGTTTTATACCCTAGATAGGCAATTTTGCAATTGGCAAAATACATTATTGATTGAACATAAATTTCCATCTTTAACAAAAGAGACCATTTAAACTTCAAACCAAGGTGATCACAGAACCAAGATGTACAACTATGATTGTCTTACCACCATTTACCAAGTTCCTGACATAATTTTTGCCAGTAAGAATTTAATATTAACTGAACATGTCTGGTTGGTAAATTTTGCTAATCTGGTTAAATAGGAAAAAAGCCATGAAGTTTTTCCTCTAGACAAGGTTTTCTCACATAGTCCTGGCTGGCCTCTGCCTCCCAAGTGTTGGGAATTAAAGAAAAGCAATACTATGCCAGGTGAAAGGCTTATTTCAAAGCCTGAATTTAATCACACTTGTCAGTGAGTAACAAGCTAACCTCCCTGACAAAGGGATGCCCAATTCCAACTGTGAATACCCAGACTTGTCAGTCTTTCAAAAGGATGTTTTGAAGTGTGAGTGCATGCCCCCCCCCCCCCATTCACATCACAAATGAACAGTGCCAAGGCATTCCCACTTTGTTTTTCACCATTAGGACAAATGTCAACATTAACTGTTCTGGACAAACCAATAGATTAAAAAGTCATTCCACACTTTGACTATTTAGGACATAGGTTTATTGCTAAGCTTTCACATGAATAAATACAAGCACAGTGACAAGTCCAGCCAGGTTTGGAAGCTTCATCCATTTGTGACATACATCTATGAGTTATGGATTAGTTTTTAATCTATGGGAAAATTTTTAATATAACAAGTTGTTATATTGCTCAAAAGAACCACTGAGCATTTCTTTTCATCTGCCAGATATTCAGTGATGTGATGTCAACTGTATGGTTTTTTGTTTTTTAAAGATTTATTTTATTTATTTTATGTGTATGAGTTACACTGTAGCTGTACAGATGGCCATGAATCATCATGTGTGTGGCTGCTGTTGAACTCAGGACCTCTGCCGGCCTGCTTGCTCCGGTGTAATTCACTGCAGCTGTTTTCAGACACACCAGAAGAAGGTGTCAGATCTCATTATGGGTGGTTGTGAGCCACCACGTGGTTGCTGGGATCCAAATTCAGGACCTTCGGAAGAGCAGTCAGTGCTCTTACCCGCTGAGCCATCTCACCAGCCCCAACTGTATGGTTTTAAATTTTTTTAGCTATTATATTTTTCTTCAACTAATACAGCAAGTAGCTTGTTTCCCTTCTGAAATACTTAAGCTTTTTAATTTCTAGTTCAAAGCTTCTGACAGTTTTGATTTATAAAACATGGACAAGTCTGCATTTAAAATGCTCAATAGCATTCAAAACAATCTGACACTCATTGGAATGACTCCTTTCAAAATGACTACACAATATTGCTGGTGCCAACACTAAAGTATGTTGCAAAAGGCATGCTCTATTAAACTCACTCTAAAGACAGTACACATTTCCTAAGTTTCTGGACAAACACTTCCATACATCAGTTTTATAAATTATCTTAAAACTGTTAACTGAACAATTAAGCACCTTAAAAAGTAAAACTACAACCATCACTCATAAATAAGTTCTAATGTTGTAGTTTTATAATTTGGAACTTTGGGAAATGTTCAAAACATTTTATGACAATAAAACACCTTTATCCTCATGTATGAAGAAAGCTACAAGACTTAAAAATGATGATTGCATAACTCACTGCATGGATTATGGAAGGTGTAACTTAGGAAGAGTTTAATTCATACAAAACACTTATGTCCTACCTAAACTACCTTAGAAAAATCCAAACTGCACAGCAACATTTAACATAGTGACAGTATTGTCGCTGACCATCATGCCTCTCCTTGCTTCTGAGAACATAAAGGGCAACAACATCTTGGGATTATGAAAATCATGTTGACCTTGAAGACCTGTTGCTGCTCAGACAGCAGGAATATAGCCTTGAACAAGCACTATCCTGTCCTCAGGGAACAATATAAAGGAGGAAATACAATTACAATTTTTTTTTTTTTTTCCGAGACAGGGTTTCTCTGTGTAGCCTTGGCTGTCCTGGAACTCACTCTGTAGACCAGGCTGGCCTAGAACTCAGAAATCTGCTTGTCTCTGCCTCCCAAGTGCTGAGACTAAAGGCGTGCGCCACCACTGCCCGGGAACAATTATTATTCTTAATTAAGATTTTAAGAGCCATGATAATATTCAAGCGGGATCAAATGTGGTGTAGGGTTGTGGGCAATCTGGGAAGGTTCCTTAAGAAGTGACGTTCTGAGATTATTCTCAATGGCTCAACAACACCTGGTCAAAAATTTTATTTCTCGCTGGGCGGTGGTGGCATATGCCTTCAATCCTAGCACTTGGGAGGCAGAGGCAGGCGGTGATGGCTTTTGGAATGCAAATATTGTAGAGGTTGCCAGAACGTCCTTGCTCTGGGCGTGAGCCAATGTATAGAATTGTTCATTTTGCTCTGGGAATAAGCAGTTTTTCCGTGTAAAATGGGAAAAAACACATTCAAAGCTGGCAGAAAAGGGCTGTCAGCTAAAAAGGAAAAGGAAAAGAAAAAGAAAAAAACTTCTCAGCAGTGTGTCTGAGCACACCTGCTAAGAAGACACTGTCATTGGCCTCTCCACAGCTTATGGAATCATGAAGTGAAGGCTCCATGTCCGTAGCAAGGGTGGAGAACTGAAGGCCAACAGCTGCCCTTTCCAGGTCGGCATAAGGGAGGTCTTCGGCTGAGCCTCGGATGTCTAGCTGATGGTAATGGACGGCAACTGGCTTATGTAAGGCAGAATCAACCTGCGATTTAACAAAACTGGTTAATTTATTAAAAGCCCAGGGGCCAAAGGAGAAAAGCAACAAGATTCCCACAAAGGGTACCAAAATGCTGGGAAGCAAGGTGGAGAGCTAAGGGGAAGTGGAGAACCAATTTTGATACCAAGATTCCTGTTGTTCACGTTTTCTTTTTCTCTCTTCCAGGCTGACTCTGACTTTGTCTAGGCTATCTTGTATGAGCCCTGTCTTGTCAGACTAGAAGCAGCACTCCTCTTTGAGGGCCACACAGAGCCCCACTTCCTGGAGGAGTACTAAATCTAGGCCCCTTCGATTCTGTAAGGCCACTTCTGACAGCGAGGACACTGAATCTTTTGAGATTTTGTAGGCTGGACTGTAGCTCTTGGATATCCCTATCTATGGCTAGACTTAGCTGTGCGTACTGTTGACCGGAGATAACCAGAGCAAGTTCTGGCTCTGGCCGCCCCCAGTCCCAGGATAACTGCCAAAATAATGGCGGAAATAGGTTCTCTCTTATTGCGGGGCAGGGTTGTGCCCCGCTCCCAGTATGCAAGGCCACCGGAAGGTGAATCTTTAACCTGGGGAGGAGCTAGACTAGGACACAATAATCTTTGTTAGCGAGGAAGGGGCTGCTAATTACATAATGGTAAGCCCAGTGGAGCAGACAAAATAAGTGGTGTTAGGTGCTAAAAAATATTGATATGTGGTATTAACAATAAGGGTCTGAATGCAAACCTCAAGTAGGGCGGCGGGTGGAAGGATGGAGGGTCCCAGGAGGCATAAGCCTATGCCTACAACCGACTGAGGGTCAGTCCCTCATTGGATTCAGGATGCCATCTAGGTTTCTTACTATCACTGGTGACCTCAATGGTCCCAAACACGGCAATTCCGTCATAAAAAGGGGGTTGTGGGGAATAGCATAGCCAGCATTCTTCATATTGGGAGGAATTGGCTTCATGAAGGGTGCGTATAGAGGCATTGATCATAGTAAGAATCAAATCTACAGGCTAGGGGGGGTCGTACAGGGAGGGTGGACTGAAAAATGAACTGTGTTACCAAGGGCATGGTGGTAGTGGAGGGCTGTGGTGCAGGAGACTTGGCCGGGGCGGCTGGACAGTGAAGGCTGGGGTTGGGCCCTATAGCTGCATAATTTCTATTTGGAAAGGTCTTTATTAGCTGGATCTTAAAAGAGAGGAATGGGTCTCTTCCTGATACATAAGCGCAGGCCCCACTCTCACCCTCATGAAGTCGCACAATCATATCTTTGTCCCTTAGTAGTAAAGGTAATTTTTAAGGTGTTACACCAGGAATCACACTTATTATAAGCGCTGGGCCCAGAATAAGTCTGCTCACTAGGTGGTTCATGTCTTTTGACCTGTATGAGGTCCCAAGACGAGGAGGGATTCCAGTAAGTGTCTCCAGTGGTCTCATAGCCCCAAGAGGCACAGAAGTGTTGGGGTCTATATCCACACCTCTGCCCCAAGGATTGTTCTCTATCATCACCAGGGCAGACATAAATTGAGGTGAGACTTAAAAAGGATCTGGCCCATTTATTATAACATGCAGGGACTGTACTATACCTTGTCTGAGTGGTGACAAGTTTAGTTTGAGGCATATAGTGGTTGGGAGTGTCCCAGGCTTCCCCTGCCCCTACAGCCAATTGGCATAGATCCACCTCCAAGGGCGTCCAAGGGATAGAAAATGTGATTAATGATGTGGCACTGACTACATCACCGGCCTCATTGATAACCCGCCAGGTGTAGTTGTAAAGTTGGTAGGGCACTCCCTCTCAGTGTTTCCCAGGTTGTGATGAAATCGTCAGCGTTAGGACCCAGAAAACCGGGAACAACTTCATTTTCCTGCGGGCCAGTACAATTGAGATTTTTTTCTCAGGGGTTTCCCTGGGTGGGTTATATGGTTTTATCAGACGCTCTGGCGGCCATCTGGCATTTTGTGCTTCTGAATCATAAATACAAGCATGTCCTTTGCCCCATATAAGGATCGGGTCTGGACCCTGCCATTTATTGGACAAAGGATCTCTCTACATGGCTTGTACATAATTATCAGCTGTTGAAGGGTACCAAAGGCAATCTGCAGCAGATTTGCCTGCAGAATCGTATGTGAGAAAATTTAAAACAAATAATGCATGACTCAAGAGGATCCTAAAGTTGCCAGAGTGAGGATATAAAATTCTTCCCCGCCAGACTGTAACTTAAAAAGCGTATTTTTAAGGGTTTGATGAGTCCTTTCTACAATACCTTGGCCTTGGGGGTTATTGGAGATGCCAGTAATATGCCTGATACTCATCTGAGCACAAAACTGTTTAAAGCTGGAGCTAATATATCCTAGGCCATTATCTTTCTTAAGGATCTTGGGTTTTGGTGTAACCGCCAAACAGGAGAGAACATGGCCAATAACATGTTTGGTGCCTTCTTCCTGTTTGTAAGAATGCACAGGTGAAGCCACTGCAGGTGTCAACGGACACATGAATATATTTTAGCTTCCCAAAGTGGGCATAATGAGTAACACCCATTTGCCATAATTCACCCGGAATCAATCCGTGGGGACTGACTTCTACATGTGGCTCGGGTAAAAGGGTCAAGCAACCCTTGCACTGACAAACAATTTGTCGAGCCTGTTCACGGGTAATGGAAAATTTAAGTCACAGGGTATGGGCATTAAGATGATGTAAATCATGGGCCTGCTGAGCGGCAGGGTGGGGGGGGGGATGCGGGGGGTAGAAGTTATTAGTAGGAGGAGACAGTGGGACACTGTTGGGTGAAGTAGTGTCCAGGTTGACCGCATTTAAAGCAACCCTTTTGAGGGCCGGCATGTCGGAGAGCCGTGCTAACTGCGAGTGGACGGCTTGTGATACTTTATAGGTAAAGGTGTCCACATCACAGCAGAGGTGGATCATTTCATTAAGGTTTTTGTCCTTAACCTTGCCGCATAGCTAAGCTTTGCAGGCGGAATTGGTGTTTTCATAAGCCAGCTGTTTTATAAGCTTATTGTCTGATTCTTCCGGGCCCAAGGATCTTTCTGCAGCCTCAATTAGGCGGCTCAAAAATTTGCTATACTCTTCCTGAGCTCCCTGGATGATCTTGGTTAGAGGTGTAATAACCGAGCCTCTGGCAGGGATTGCTCACCAAGCACCGAGGGCAGCGCTAGCGGTTTGTGCCAAGAGACCAATGGGAAAGCGCTGCTGGCGGGCCTCTGCCGCATACTTGCCTTGGCCACTAAGTTTTTCAAAGGTCCAGGTCGCGGAGGGTGACCTGGGGGATTTTTGATTAATGGCTGTGATGGTCTCGCATCGATCAAAGAAGTCAGCCTTCCATGACAGGAATTGCCCACGTGTCAGGACGGACTGGACCACTCTGACCCATTCCCCAGGTATCATATATCCTTCCCCTGGAATGGCCTCAAGAATAGAGAGGGTGAAAGGGGCATTAGGCCCATAAGTCCTGACTGCGGCATTAAGTTCTTTTAGGTTTTTAATACAGTCTGCTAAACTTGGTTCGCTCGGCAGGCGCCGGTATTTGCTCTTTAGTTTTGCTTTTCTTGCCGCCTGCAGCCTTGCCCTTGCAATCTGACTTG
>NW_022196903.1:106237531-106241865 GCF_008632895.1 Mastomys coucha
GGTTCACCTGCAGCAGGCTCGCTCGGGGCAGGCGGGGGAGTGAATAGTCTCCTTAAAGGAGGCCCGAAGCGAGGCAAGTTCCATAGAAAGCTGAGCAATTTGTTTTTGAAGATGTAAAACCTCCTCCAGCTCTTTAGGGTCTCCTCATCTCCTGGGTCGAGGGGATCATCATTTGGTGGCCCCTTTGGAAAGACCAGATTTATGAGGGGGGCCTCCGAGGTGCCTTTGGGGAGAGGAGGATAAAGGGAAGAGGTCAGGGGAATCTCAATAATAACCGAGGGGGCTGGTGATGTAGGTTGAGGGCCAGGTGAGGAGGACTTAGGACCTGAGGGGGAGTGAGAATGGACAGAGGCTACTGAGGCCACCCAAGAAAGAGGGTGGAGGCAGAATTCAGCCACTGACAAGAGTTGTTGCTTATTGGGGTCCGAGTTTGCCCCACCAACAATATCACGGATGAGTACCCAATAGGAGAAAACCGTGTCAGGAATGGCGTCTGGACCTTGAGTGGTCAAAATCTCATTGAGTTCTCTGCCTACTTTTTGCCACTTTTTAGGGTGTATTTGTGGGCCATCAATAATGAACCAGGGACAAATCCGATCTATAAAAATAAAAAATTTTATCAAATCTTTCTTCTTAAGTCTAACTCCCCTTTCCCTGAGAAAAGCTTTTAGGTCCTGTACAAAGATCGCCTCTTTAGACAACTTATGACCCATTCTTATGGGACGGAACAAAGAAAAAGATTCTGACTTACGCAACACGATCCGAGCTGTGAGCAGAACAACGGTGGATGCACCTCTAAACTTCCTGGGGTCTCAACTGGATGGTCTATCCGACGAGGGTAGTACCTCGAGCCCCACGTTGGGCGCCACTTGTCCTGTCCCACAGGACTGTTATCTGGTGGGTCCAAACCTGAAAAAGAACGGGCAGGGAAAAAAGGGAGGGAGACCAAATGGTTGTCAAGGTCTGTTTAATGAAGGCTAAAGGCCTGATTATAAGCGCACAGAGAGAGGAAGTAGGGAGGGGCTGACGGGGATTGATTAAGGTACAGAAAGAGAGAAGGACATCTGGGGCAGATGCTGACTACAGGCTGGAAACATCTTGCAGTTTTTCTTGGAATGCTGGTTCTGCCTAGACAGCTCCGAGTGTTTAGCCAGGTAAGGTCAATGGTTTCTCAGGGTGGGGGGCGCTTGGCTCCCAACATCTTCAATTATAATTTTATTAAATCTCAGCCCCCATGTTTTTGTTTTGTTTTGTTTTTGTTTTTTCAAGACAGGGTTTCTCTGTCTATCCCTGGCTGTCCTGGACCTCGCTCTGTAGACCGGATGACCTCGAACTCAGAAATCCACCTGCCTCTCCTCCCAAGTGCTGGGATTAATGGTGTGAGCCACCACTGCCCGGCAGCTCCCAAGTTTTTATTTACTTCTTAAAACAGGGTTTCTCTGTGTATCCCTGGCTGTCCTAGATAGAACCAAATCTGTAGACCAGGCTGGGCTTAAACTATGTCTCTGCCTCCAGAGTGCTGGGATTAAAGGCATAAAGGTAAGCACCACCACTGGCTGGCTAAACTCTGGCCCCAAATTTTTGAAATCCAAATTAATCAGTACTTGCCTTCATGTTTAGTAATGTCTGCAGACTTAGCGTTCTGCTTAGTATAATGAAGCACAAAACTTAAGTAAAACAAGCAGCTAAGACAAATAGGCTACCAGAGGTTCAGTTTTTCTTTACTGCATTGTGTAAGAGAAAAAACATTAAAGTCTGCATTGGTCTTCTGTAACCCGCAAGTTTGCAGGTATGAATCCTCTGTCCACAGTTGCACTTCAAATAAAAATTAGTTTCCTTGGTAACATTTCCAGTGCTTAAAGAGTAATTTGATTATTGGCTACTATATTGGAACAAACACAAAGTATTCCATTATTTCAGTAAATTCTACTGGATGGTATTCTTTAAAAAAAAAAAAAGATTTATTTATTTAATGTGAATACACTTTTGCTGTCTTCAGAAACACCATAAGATAGCATCAGATCCCATTACAGATGGTTGTGAGCCACACCATGTGGTTGCTGAGAATTGAACTCAGGACCTCTGGAAGAGCAGTCAGTGCTCTTAACCTCTGAGCCATCTCTCCAGCCCCTGGATAGTATTCTGATTGAGCCCAAGTACACACAACGTAAAAACCTAAAAATCAAGCTTCATAAATACATTTTTGTTGCTTAATCCATTTTACTTGTGTCTGGATACAAGTCAAGCAAAATTATAGGTCCTGAAGAAGCTTAGCAAAATCACATTGAAACCAGTAATAACATGAAGAGTGCCATGCATCAAGCCTTTCCAAGAGAAAGCACTGCTTAAATAGAATACAGGCTTACAGGACCTTAGGTCAGGCAAGACAACAAACACCTGAACTTTGCATTCCAGAAGGAACTACCTTTTATGGATGTGTACAACGACAAAATTTTAGTAAGCAGTAATCAATACCATGTGGCTCAAGAAATATGTTTATAGGAAATAAATATACCTTTTCTTTTTTTTGGTTTTTCGAGACAGGGTTTCTCTGTGTAGCCCTAGCTGTCCTTTAACTCTCTCTGTAGACCAGGTTGACTTCAAACTCAGAAATTCACCTGCCTCTGCCTAAGTGCTAGGATTAAATATATCTTTCAATGTCTTAAAATCTCAGCCCGGCAATATACATCAGGTAATATTGGGAGAGGAGACACCCACCTGGAAACCATTAATAGTTAATAGCTCAGTTTACAAATGTAGATAAAGGAGAGGCATTCATGGGAGTGGAAAAGCTGAGTGTTAGGTTGGATTCTCAATACATCTATTGTTGTAAAGCTCTCTGGACTGTGAATAGGCCCAAGTGTGGACCACCACCTGAGGCAGGGTGGTGATAGAAACTGAAAATCAAGGATCAAGGCAAAAAAATCAACAAAGTGTACTAAGGAGTTAGGTTAAGGCTGGGGCTACAGCCTCATTTGTGGTGTATGGAACTAATCTGTCTGGTTTCATGAGTCATCGGACTTCTAAGATCAGGAGAGGGAGAATGCCAGTGCTCTGTCTAGGGATTGGGTAAGCCAGTACAATAAATGAAAACGGGGCTAAAATGAATGTGCTAAAATACCTTTTGATAAAGATGCAGAAAGAGCAGAAGAAATGAATATTAAGTCCTGGGCTCTTTAAAAATGCTTTAAATCTCGCTTATATATTCTAATTGGCGACACTGAAATTTTATACTGTAGCAAAAATCTCAAGTGGGAAAGTATAAAACTCGGGTGAGCATGTCTTTAATCTACCTCAGTGAAAAAATAATCCAAGGCGGATCACAAGCAATAATAACTTGTAGTTTTGCTGCACAAAACCCCAGGTGCCTGCCTAGTCTCCCATTTTTCTTATTTGCTCCTATTAGAACACTTCCCGACAAAACCGAAAACCTGTGGGGAGTCTGGCCCCTCCAATCTTACACCTGTTCAATTCCCCTGCAGGACAACGCCCACACACCGGGTTAGCCCTTAAGCCTGCCCAGACGACTCCCGCCCATCTTCCAGAAAGACTCAAGTTGCAGATCACGAGGGAAGGGGGTTGGGGGGAAGGGATTCCGCCATGCCCAGGGCGGTCCTCAGAAGGCAGGAGGCAGCAGAGAACTCCCAGAAAGGTATTGCAACACTCCCCTCCCCTCCCCCTCGGAGAAGGGCGCGGCCTTCTCCCCGCCTCCTCCACTGCAGCTCCCTCGTGGAGAACAACTCAAGACAAGACTTTCGGAGAGAGAGCAAGTGCTTCTCCTGCCTCTGGGAACAGCCCGACTGCGCGCGCCCTCACGCCTTCCTCTGCTCCTCCGAGGGCACGACGCAGGTCGGGCTCAGCACAGCCCCGTCTCGGGGCCACAACTCAAGTAGGGAACGTGCTTGCACCCGCCCCGCCGCTCGCTCCCACAGACCGACCGCCCGGCCCGCCCGGCCCCGTCCCCGCCCCCAGCGCGCGCTTCCTGCCACGTTGCGCAGGGGCGCCGGGCCAGACTCTGCGGCGCGGGGCCTAGGGGAGGGCCGGAACCCGTGAGCGCCTCCTCGCTGCCCCCGCCACCCGGCGTAGGGACTGAACTTGCAGGAACGCGGGCCAATGGCAAAGGGCAGCTCTCCGGGCCCCGAGAGCCAATCAGACGGCGAGGCCGGGCCGGCGGCGGGTAAAACGACTCCCCCCTGAGGAAGGGGAGGGTGGGCGGCCGCTCGCTCGCTCGGGCAAGCCAGCTACACTTGCTGACCCTCCCTCCCTCCCTCTCTCTCCCCTCCCCCGCCCCGCCCGAGGCCGACCGCGCCCGCACGTCCAGCTCTCCTCACCCC
>NW_022196903.1:106241875-106242709 GCF_008632895.1 Mastomys coucha
TCCCCCGCCCCGCCCGAGGCCGACCGCGCCCGCACGTCCAGCTCTCCTCACCCCACCTACCTCCCGCCCGCCCCACCCAGTGGGCCTAGCGAGGCGGCCTGCGGCTGCGCACTCGGGCCGCCGCCTAACTGACAGGCGCCTCGCGCCAACCACAGCACGCCATTTGTGTTTTCACACGCGGCGGGAGGAGAAGCAGCCAATCAGCGGCGGGATGTCGGCCGGAAGCGCCCCTCCGCCCCCTCGGGGGAAGCCATGGCCGCGTCCGGTGGAGACTTTTTTCCGCTCCCTCCTCCCTCCCCCTCCGCTTGCTGCTGCAGGGCGGACCGCATTCCTGACCACCACCCGCTCGCCCCGGTCGGCGTCACGAACCGTAACCCAGAGACTCGCCCAGAGCGGCCTCCACCGCTCCCGGAGAGGCCCCCCCGCGGCCGCCCGTCCCCCGCAGACGCGCCGAGCCACCCTCCCGCCAGAGTCCCGATCCCCTACCTAGCCGAGGCTCTCTGAGGAGCCGGAGCCCCAGAGCACAGCCTCTTCTTTAGGCGGCCCCGGCAGCCTCCGCTGATTGGCGGCGGGCCGGCCAATAAGTGCGGGGCGGTGGGCGGAGAGGCCAATGGCGCGGCGGGAGGGGGCGTGTCCCGCGTGCCCCTGGCGCCGGCGCTGGGAATCCCCGTGCGGTCAGTGGCGTTTCCGCTCGGGCAGCGGGCTGAGTGAGCCGCCGCCGCTGCCGCCGCTGCCGCCGCCGGGGGAGGGGCGGCCGCCGCCCGCCTGCGCTCAGAGACTCACGCAGCCCTAGTCCCGCCAGTCCGCCAACACAGTAGTGCCGGCCCCCCCCCC
>NW_022196903.1:106242792-106260308 GCF_008632895.1 Mastomys coucha
CCGCCTTTTCTGCCCCCACCCCCACCCCCACCTCACGGGTACGGGCCATTCCCGGCCAGGAAACGCCGTGGCGCCGCGTTGGGCCTAACTCGAGTCTCGCTGCCTCCCGGGAGTGCCGTGCGCCGCAGCCCGGGCCCAGGCCCCGGCAGCGCCTGGGTCAAGGTAAGGGTCCAACAGAAAAGAGACACGGAACCACACGACCGGGCCCCGGGGGAAGAAGGGTCACCTCGGTCTCCCTGCGTTCCCTCTCCTCGGGGTCGTGGGGCCTGGGCCTCCCCAGGCTGGTAGCAGGAAGATGCTTGCCCTTTTTCGTCTTCTCGGCTACCTTTACACACCATTGCACTCCTCTTGCCCAGAGAGAAGAGCTCCCCTTAATCTAGTCGATCCCACTACCTTTTTTAATGCCTTCCCTGGGTCAGGACTCTTCCCCTCCCCCCTACTCTGGTCTCCCCTTTTTTCCTGGGTACTGCTTACTCCACGTTTATCCCCTTTTCAGGAGAGGCCTCTCAACCCCGCTCGCAAAATACACATACTTTTTTTTTTCCTGTCCCTGAGCCCCCCCCCCACCTCCACCGCTGTTCTTGAGGCCTTGTGACAACTCTGATCGCTCGTGGGGGCCCAGTCCTCCCCTCCATAATCTTCCCGAACGCCTCTCCTCTGGTTTTCCAGTTCCTATCTCAGATGGCTGCTGCTTTTCCCACACCAAAGACATTACCTTCGCCACCCCCACCTCACATTCTTGGACTCCCTGTGGCGTATGCCCCAGTATCCTTGTGATATCCCTGTTGAATTGGTAGGGTTCTAGCCTGGAATTGAGCCAGATTTTGTCGTTTTCCCTGCTTAGGGCGTGGAGAGCGATCTTTTAAGAACGACTTTAAAGAAGTGGGGGAGGGATATGCCCCTTATGAATCCTCTTCCCCTATGCGTGCAAGCCAAGATCCTAGATAAATGGTAGTGGGCTAAAGCCCTGGTTTTAGTAGGTGAATCGCTCGGTAGGAAAGTTTCAACTGCTGGGAAAGCCCCTTTTATGCTAATTTATTCTATAGGGCTCCTTTGCCTTTTTCATTCTTAGGAATAAGGGGTCTTTCTCCTATATACTGATGCTGCAGCCCGCCCTGCTGGTCTGGGTCAGGGGTGCGTGTATGACCTGCATTTTCTGCTTTCTCATGTTACTTGTGTAACGTGTTCACCAGCAACTCATTTCTTGCCCAGAGCTCTGGGCTCTGGGTTTTGTCTATACCTGAATTCCTTTTAACAATTGTTCCTGTGCTCAGAATACTTAAAAAGATTCAGGTTCTCTGATTTCCTCCATACCTTGACTAAATTGTTTTTAGATGATATATTTGTGACCAAGGTCATGTTTACATTACTTCCTTGAGTATATGTTAAATACCTATACTTTCGATTGGGGAAAATGCAGATAGAGGAAGTTCCAGGAGTAGTTTTGTGTGCAGCATATTGAGAGGAAAATGTTTTGATGGTTAATTTTATATTAGTAATGGTTTAGGTCTCGAGGAGGAAAGCTATAAGAGGTAATTTTAGATGTGTGCAATCTGACCTAGGACTAAAGCAGAGAATACTGACATAATTAGAGATTTCTGAGTTTGGAGGACACAGGAATTTCTTTTCCTTGGATTTCTTCCAGTTTTCTCAGGAGGATCATTAGCTCTCTGGCCAAAATTTGTGGCCTGTTATGGGATTAGAGGCTTTAAGGTTATTCAGATTGTCATGTATAGAATATTGAATTATGTTCTTTGGTAGGACAGGACCCAAGGCTCTTGTTCTAGCTGTAAATTTAAATTTGATTGCTGAAGGTTTGTAAAATTGGCCTTTTAAAAACTAAAAATGCTTGCACCCAAATTGCTGGTTTAATTAAAACGAATATTTGGAATTTGGTATATGTTGATTTTCTAATCAAAGATCTCAATTTAAAACAGTGACCTTAGGGCTGTTTCTTGCTAAAAACATAATTCCAACCCTTCTAGCATGGAGCACTTGTCCAAAAAAAAAAAAAAAGTGTGTTAAGAAGTGGGGGTGGGGTAAAGAAAAGGTTGCTCCTGTGTTGGATCACAGGAGTGAGTATACAAGGCGGCGGCAGCTGCTGGCTCTGGAGCTCTGGTTGCTACGTGAGAAGCTTGAGTAGTGCTGGCTGCTGTCTCCAGGGAAGGACAGCAGTGCAGCGTCCATTAATGCTGCTGGCTGCAGGGAACTGCACTTAGTGATGGCTGCTCAGGCTGGGAAGAAACCTTGCTTGCTTTCCTGGGAAATTTGTACTGCTGAGCTGGTTTGCTTTTTGCTAGTGAAGACCAGAATTAGCAATTCATAACTGTATCCATTTATGGGTATCAGCATCTGAAAACTGGATCAAAGTTAAAGACTTGGGTTTTTTTGTTTGGGGAGGGGTTGGCAGCTTTTTGTTACTATCTGAGGTTTTTACCCTTGGCGGGACTTATTAGTGTTTTGTTCTTTTTTAACCCCTTAAAAGACTAAAATAGTAATGTAAAGATTTTTCTGATGACAAGAATAGAGTGAGGAGGATCTTTGTTTTGTTTTTCTAATGCAAGTGACATGTTTTCCTCCATCTTTTAAT
The DNA here is from genome assembly GCF_008632895.1 of Mastomys coucha. Taxonomy (NCBI): domain Eukaryota; kingdom Metazoa; phylum Chordata; class Mammalia; order Rodentia; family Muridae; genus Mastomys; species Mastomys coucha. The sequence continues at coordinate 106,245,383 of NW_022196903.1, forward strand.
TGCTTGAGTCATTTCAGATTTGTATTTGTCTCTCCTTATTAGGCCATATTTACCTTCATGAATAGATTGATGTTCTGTGAAACATCTTCCTATAATTGGATGCCTAAACTAAAAAGAGCTGCTTTTGGATTAATGCTTGTTTTGTTCTTAATTTCTAAATTAATCTGTAGACCTCTCCAGATTAGATATAATTACTGATATCTGACCTATAAATTGGATTAATCGTGTATGTGTTGGATTATAGGCTTTCCACCAAACAAAGATGTGTTTTGGCAGTAATCCATCAGAAACACAGAAGGAATATTCAGAAATTGAATAAGTTTAGATCAAAATACTAAGAAGGCAGCAGAGTCCATTCTAAGCCCACCCTACCCTAACCAAACAGAACCAGGGTGATCTTTGATTAAGCCTTTTTAAGTAGTTTGTTTGGTAAGGAATATTTGAAACTGAACCATCACCCAGGCATGTGCAACACATAAAATCATAGGGTTTTTTCCTCTCTAAGATTATTTACTGCAAGCAACACCTTTTCTTTGAGGATTCTGTTGTTCAATTTTGTACAAATGTATTTAGATCCCATAAACATTTATAATTTGTAGTAATGGCTCTAGAATTTGTAGCAAAAAACAAAGAAACATTGGAGAGTATTTTGAATTCACAAATGTGGTTCATATTGTTTTTCCAGTGCTAAAAGACAAGTCCATAAAACAAAACTCTCTTAATGATTGTTTTAGATGGTTATAATAATATTTTTGTTACATAGATAAGGTGCTGTATCCCATAGGTATGATTTCACTCATACTGACTGATAATATTACAGTTCAAGATATTTGCAGTTAAGGAGCAAGTGTTTTGAGCTTAATTATAATATGCAAGTTTCCTTAGAAAATAATGACTACCACTTTTATTTCCTGTTTTTTGGATCTGATTGTGGTCTCACAGTAATCTCTGGAAGATGAAGAGGCTTTTTTTCTTAGGATTACTTGAACTGGCACGCTTAAAAATGCCTACATCTTTTGATAGTGCTTAGTGTCTAGGAGCCTTCATACTTTCTAAAATTATTCTGATCCTTTTGACAAAGGTGGAACTTTGAAACATAAGGCAATAGCAGTCAGTAATTATTGAGTACATATCTACGATAAATTAGATAAGTAAAATAAAATTTTATTACAACTTTTGGCTAAACTCTAGTGATTTGTCAGTTTAATTTGAAATTTGGAGGCCTGGCTAGTGGTGAACTTAGAATGGAAAATATGTGTAATAGTTGAACTGGTAGTCTTTTTTTTTTTTTTTTTTTTTAAACTGGTAGTCATTTATAATTTGATTTAAAGTGTCCTTTCAGATAGACTTAGAATAGTGATGCACCTATGAGGTGGATTGGTAGTAAGTACTCTGGACCCCAGAGATTCTGACCCATCTAGTAAATGGCGTGACCTTCACTTGGTATTGTGATTCGTTTCTCTAGTGGCTGGAATTCAGGGAAGTTGCAAAAGGTAGAAGGAATACCCTTTCTTTCACTTATCTATACGTACTTTGTTAAATCATATAACCTTAGTGAAATTATCTTATATTAAGTTATAAACTTAATATAAGGGAACCACTTAATATAAGGGTAGGGATGCCAGTAACTGAGAGTTGATTCTGTTAGAAAGCATCCCTTGGGTGAGTTCTTACTCAGTACTTGAAGAAGGGAACTGTGAGGTACACTAAAGAGACAGTGAAACTAAATACAGTCTGTATGTTTGTCTTATGAGTAAGGGTTCTCAAACCCCAACCCCTTCCTTCCCTTACTGTTTCCATTTTTTTTTTTCCAGAATATCTAGGGCAATGCCTGAATGTAAATTTCCATAAAGTATCTTTGGTGTCAGGAAAATGAAATTTTTTTTTGGCTTTTTGAGTCATTGGTATTTTCAAAGCCCTAAGAGTATTGGTCAGTTTTGTTTGATGTATGGTGTGTGTGTTTGTGTGTGTGTGTGTGTCTGTCTGCTACTTCTATGTCTCTTCTTTCTTACGTAATATGAGGCTTCCCAGAGTTTTCATGGCACATTGAAGTGAAATCATACATGTATACACCAGAGATGAGGAAACCTTTTAGCCTTAATGTTAGGAATTACAACATAAAACAACAAAAAAATCAGTGGCTATAAGAATTCTGGCTAGGGACTAAAGTTTTTGATTTATACTACGGATTCGAGGGGAAATGCCAGTTCCTTGCTGCTCTATTTGAGAACTAGGTAGATGTATGGGAGGAGCCACAGACCTCTGCAGCAGGATTTAGTGTGAGTAGAAAAGGAAGATTTTTGTTTGAAATCGCCAGCTGCTTATGTCAGACTGACTCCCTTATTATGCCTCCAGTAGGCCTGTCAATATGGTCAAACAGCTAGATAAGTGCGGGGCAGGACAAAGGGCTCTTTGCACAGCAGGGAAGCAGTGTTGGTGGGGGAGGGGCCGGAGGTAGGAAAGGCAAGAGATTTTTTTCCCCCCAGGAGATTATTCACTTTGGTTTACGATTAAAGAAACTGTTTTTAGTTCTCACTTAAGCCTTGAATTTATGCCAAGCACATACTTTTAAGCCCAAATTTCATACATTCTAGAAATCTGAAAGAACCTGTCCTATTTTCCAAGGGGAGTGGGGAGACCCTAAAGCTTTGTATGGATTAAAGTGAGTTCCATGTTCCCTGTCCTTCTAAGTGTAAGTTGCCTCCTTAGTGGACCAGGTCTTAGAGCATCTAGATTTTAGTAAAGATTGGAAAGACCTAGTCTGTGTGAATTAAATTTGTATTTCAGTATATGTAGTATGTTTAGTTGGGTTTAGATTTGACAAGGTGTACTGTTTTCCTTTGTGCAATAATTGCATATTGTAACTTTGGTTTTATTTTAGTAAGATGAAAAGCACAGTCCAACATTTACATGTTTGATCATTATCATGTAAAATGTGTACTGAAAAAGGATTTTTATAACAGGGCCTTTTAGCTCACATCTGTATGCTCTGTACTCAGGAAACTGAATAAAGAGGCTGAGCCAAAGACTGATGCCAACCAAGCTATAGAATAAGACTCTTGTATCAAAAACCAAACAAACAGAAAACCCCCCAATCACCTCCCCCAAAAAACCCCAACCCCCCCCCCACACCCACACACAAGGAGAACTTACCTTATTGTTTCAGTCTTTCTCCTACTTACTGCAGAATCTGATATGATCTTGAGATTACTACTTGTCCCCATCTTTTAGTTTAGGCTTAATCCTATTAGTTTGTGCTTAGCTCTCAGCAAAAAGGGGATTGCATCTAGCTCGTTACTTAATGAAATTTATGGTGTTAGAGGGGTGTAAGTTGTATCTCTTATAGGCAAAACATAAGAGATATTACCAAATTAGGTTCCTAGTGAAGGTGTCATTAAAATGTTAAGAATCTGTCCTGGCCGGGCTGTGGTGGTGCACGCCTTTAGTCCCAGCACTTGGGAGGCAGAGGCAGGCAGATTTCTGAGTTCAAGGCCAGCCTGGTCTACAGAGTGAGTTCCAGGACAGCCAGGGCTACACGGAGAAACTCTGTCTCAAAAAGACAAAACAAAACAAAAAAATCTGTCCTGAATCATTTCAGTTACTTTTAAATGTCAAATGTTACATGTATGCTAATTCTTTTTTAAAGTTACATTCATAAATTAGACAGTAGTTATTTAGATTACAAAAGATTATTCCTTATAAAGTAGTATATGACAGCTCATTTCCATGAATGTTTTGTTTTAAGAGAATTAGTTTTTAGAAATCCTTGAACTGTTTTTCCAAGAACACATCTGTTGCTTGAATGAGTAGAGAGCTGGAATGCTGAAGACATTGTTGTAAACTAACATAAGCAGAATGCTGTATGTAATGTACATTGATCAAGTTTTTGTTGTTTTGTTTTGTATCATTTCTCTCTTGTAAAAAGTACAGCATGTTGCCTATTTTAAGTATGGCAGTCTTGGCAGTTACAATACATGGAATATTTTGATCTGAAAAACTAAGAGGTTGGTAGAAGGCAGTTGGTGAGGTATTTGTAAAAAAAAAAAAAAAAAGTACTTGAGTTCAGTCTCCCAAATCCACATAAAATTGTGTGATGATGGTGGGTAATGGATGCTTGTAATCCCAGCCCTGGGCAGGCCGAGATGCCAGGTCTCTGGGGCTTACTCACTGGTCAGCCTGCCTACTTGGCCAGTTTAGGCCAGTAAGAGACCCTGTCTCAGTTGTGGGTAAAGACTGCCTGAAAAATGAAATGAGGTTGTCCTCTGGCCTGAATATGCATACCCATGTGCACATATGCCCAAACAAGAAAGTAAATTTGTGTTACTATCACTGCTGGGAAAAGTTTCTCATCCGCAAAATAGCAACAATTTTAATATGAACTCTAGTGAGGAATATTATACATTTCTATAAAAATTTAGATGTTCTTTTCTTCTTTTTACAGTCTGTTAACATGGGTTATTCCCATAGATTTGTGGGGGCTAAAAGGAAGCTAGCTTTTCTAGCCTCAGTCTCTCTATTGCTAGTATTAGGGTTCCCTTCCAAAATATTAAGAAATATGGCTTTTATTGCTTCTGTTGACTGAATCAAACTAGAGTCCTAAAACAGATCCTGACAAAAGTAAGAAAGTAGGAGACTACATCTTGATTCCAGTAATATTTATAACTTGTGGCTTCCCAAATAGCTAATTTTAATTTTGTAAGTCCAAGGCAGCAGTAGGCCAGCGTGGAGGTGAAGCATACACAGCACCTCTTCTTTCTGTGCAGCTGCTCCACCTTACTTCCTGCTATTATTATCCCACTACGCCTCTTCCCAGCAAAAAAAAGAAACTAGGACAAAGGAGGAAATTGAATGGGCTACTGTAGTTTATATATTATGGTAGGTCGTGGATTTGTCTAGTGACAAATAACTTATGTCTTCCACTCTTGGTATACTGTTTTAGATTCTGAGCTTACAAAAAGGTTCTTAAAGCATGTAATTTCATTAGCTGTTTATAGTTATTACCACTACCAGATACCACTGTATTATAAGGTGAAATCTATTCTGTATTTGTAGTTTATATTGGAGATTACCAGTGTTTGCAGCTTGGGTCTGTGACTAGAGTTAAGATTTTAACATTAAACCTTTTTATATATATGTATAGACCTCTCTAGCAATTAAATAGCTGTTTGAATATGAAAATTTCATGCCTGAATTATTTTAAGCCTTTTCTAGCACTACTCAAAATGAAATTTTTAATTTTTGCCATTTTTGTTGTATTCTGGTGCTCAGATTTTCTCCCTCTTCACTCCTGAAATGTGGAGACTTTGACCCCACCAATAATTCATATGATGCATGTGTGCTGCTGTTATAGTAAGAGTGGAAATTTTGTAATTCTTATTATGATCTGGTTAGGATTTTTTAGGATTGTGCTCGTATCAGTCCACAGGGATTTCATTATTTTATGTTTATATTACTGTTGATTTGTAGTAGGAAGTTGTTTTCTCTCCCAATGTATATTACTCTTTTTTTTAAAAATTATTCTCTTGTTCTGATTTTTATCCCATATACTGAAAAAAAATTTTTTATTTCCTATCACTAACCATAGCGTATAGTTTTGTGCCTTCAAGGCTTCTGCGAAGGAGTGCAGTGCAATCTGCAGCTAACAATCAACTGAACACTCTCGGTATCTAAGCAAGGTTTCAAGAACCTTGAAGGATATATTAGCAATTAGTTTTCCTCTGCATTTATTTGTATTACTTTTTTTTCCATTTATTTATTTATTTATTTTTTGCTATGGACTGTTGAGAATTGGCTTGTTTTTAGGGGGAAATAGTTATATTTATTTTAAAAATAAATGTAGTTATTTGAGATAGACTCAGTCCTTTTCTGGTTTTTGAGTTTTGAATCCAGGACTTTGCATGTATTGGCAAGTGATATATATAGATGTAGATAAAGATATGAGCCCAGAATGATACTTAAAACAACAACTTAAATTTTATTCTGAAGACAAGTATTTAACCTCCTAACACAGAACAAATATAGGTTTTTGAAGCAGTGAGATTGACTACACAGGGTGAGTGTAAGATTAAATTGCTGTATGAATGCTTAAATTTTATTTTCTCAGTTCTGTGGCACAAATGACTACAGCCATGGAAATAGGTATGTTTCTGTGCCCACAGCCTGAAAAATGTTAGCTAGAGGGTTTTTTGTTGTTGTTTTGTTTAAGAACAGATCTGGAAGCCGGACGGTGGTGGCTCACACCTTTAATCCCAGCACTTGGGAGGCAGAGACAGACGAATTTCTGAGTTCAAGGCCGGCCTGGTCTATAGAGTGAGTTCCAGGACAGCCAGGGTTCCACAGAGAAACCCTGTCTCGAAAAACAAAAAAAAGCAAACAAACAAAAAAGAACAGATCTGGAAAAAATGTAGGAGCAAGTCTAAAATTGAAGTCTCTTTTAAAATAGTTGTGTTCTTTCTAGACAAATTTATTTATACCAAATAGAACTTTAATTAATTCATAACCCAGCAAAAGTACAAAACAAAGTCAGGTTGGTTATGTCAAAGAACATTTTAAGATGAAGCTAAAAATATATAAAATTGTTAGGATATTTGTGTTTGGGCTACTTTTATTGAAAAAGTGTCTATGTTTAAAAATCTTTAAAACAAAATCTTCACAGGTTAAACAATCACTTTATTGACTGCACAGTAAATAAGCAGAAATACCAAAGAATCAAAACAAGTAAACATTGCTAACATCAGGTATATTGCTCAGAAGTTAGTGTTGCTATATAACAGTTAGAAAAAATAAATAAGAAAGCTAACTCCAAGACACTTTTACTTTGGGATCTTGGGCTTAATTGACTTAAACCAGATGTTTTTATTTTACTCATATACTTGATGCTTAGGTCATTAAAATGGATCAGTTCATGAGTAGAAATCATCTAGTCTTTGTTTTGTTTTGTTTTGTTTGGAAACATGACTCTGGGTTGGTGTAACTTTCCTCTTGATTGTTAACTGTTAGCATGAAAAGGAATGGCTGGAAATTTGCATAGTATACAAAGCAACAAGTAGGCACACTCTACTTGATAAAATAGCAGTGTGAGAGCTGGACAGCTCAGGATTAAGAGCATTTCCTGATCTGCTGTAGTGGCCTTCTGCAGTAAGGTCTGAATGCTGTGTGACTCTTTAGTACGGTTCCTTATGTGGTGACCCACCAACCATAAAGTTATTTTCACTGCTGCTTCATAACTGTAATTTTGCTACTGTTATGGATTGTAAATATCAGTGTTTTCTGATAGGCTTAGGCTACCCACATGTTGAGAACCACTGTATAGAGGATCCAAGTTTGGCTCCTAGCACACTCAAGCTTAAGGGGAGCTCTTCTGGCCTCCACAGGAACCACATTGTTATTCATATTATTTGAAAATAAATCTTATACAAAGTTTCAATGTGCTAAACAAGAGAGGTGAAAAGTAATTTTTTTTTTTTTTTTTTTTTGTGGAATGAGTTAGTTTTCCCTAAATGTACAATAATGGTAATGCATTTCTGTTGCAGGTAATTGTTTTGTCTGCATCTGTGTTTGTGCACTGTAGTTATGTATGATAACCTGTAGAGGCAAGACAAAGGTATTGAATTTACAAATGGTTGTAAGCTACTATGTGAGTTCTAGGAATTGAACTCTGGTCCTCTCCAGCACCTCAGCTGATTATCTTTTTTGAGAACAATGAGGGGAAAGGCAAGTATTCTAGCTGTAGGCCCTAGACCCAAAATAATTTTTTATGAGGAAGGACCATGCCAAGTCTTAGTTTCCCTAGGACAGACCGTCAACTGTGGAGGAAACTCTTAGTCTAATTAGCAAACCAGTTTTCTTTGTAGAGTTCTGATTCTGTGCTTTTGTTTGTCTGTGGGTCTCTTACGCTCCCCTGTAAGCAGTTTTTAGAATGTATTTTCCTTTCATTAATAGTATGGCAAGAAGTAGCTACAGATTAGATTAAATTAGATTAAATTAGGGAAAATGTATTTCCTTTGGACTTTATAAAATTGTTAGTTTAAAATGCCCTATTTAGGGCGGGGCATGGTGATAAAAGCCTAGTCACAGCACTTGAGAGAGGCAGCAGCAGGTAGAATGTGTGACTAGCATACACCAGGCCCTAGATTCTACCACACCCTACCCAAATTCACTTGGTTAAGTTAAGGGCCATAATGGGACTGGAGAAATGGCTCAGCAGTTAAGAGCACTTTTTTCAAGACAGGGTTTCTCTGTATAGCCCTGGCAATCTACCTCATCACTAATTCATATGAAATGTAGTTATAAGGATATCTCACAGTTAAATGTATTAATGACAGACTAGCCTTTAAATCCAAAAATTAGAACTCTATAAAACATTTAAAAAAATATACACACAACACAAAAGAAAGAGAGGTAAAACCTATCGCCTCAAACACAATCAAGCACAATGTACTGTCCTTACCTCTATATGGGGTGTTCTGCCTGTATGTATGTATGTACCAGAACCACAGATGTGCCTGGTGACTGTGAAGTCAGAAGAGGGTATCAGATTCCCTGGAACTGGAGTTACACAGGGTTGTGAGCTGCCTTCTGGATGCTGAGACACCCCCCCCACACACACCTGGATCCTCTATAAAAGCAGCAAGTGGTCGGGTGGTGGTGGCGCACACCTTTAATCCCAGCACTTGGGAGGCAGAGGCGGGTGGATTTCTGAGTTTGAGGCCAGCCTGGTCTATGGAGTGAATTCCAGGACAGCAAAGGCTGCACAGAGAAACCCTGTCTATTATGTTGCCTTTAGCTGTTGGCTAAATAAATCCTTTAAATTCATTTTAGTAGCTTCCTTACTTGTTCCATTGCTCTCTAGTTCTAGTGTTCTAGTATGACCCAATGTTTTAGGATCATTTTTCACTCCAAACAGTTGCTGGGTTTTGTGGGTGTGCATGTGTGGAGTTGGGGGTGTTTCATTTTCCTTTTGTGACAGGGTCTTGGTCACAGGCTTGCCTAGAACCTCAGGTCTTCCTTTCTACTTTGGTTGTCTCACACAGTCTTAGTTTGTTTTAATGGTAAATGATCCTTAGAGACAAGGAATGTTCATTGTTCTTTAACTGATGCTGTTTCTAGATCTTTTAAATAAACAAAGCGTTAAAAATGATTTATTTTTAAAACACCTAACTTGGTATTTCAAATTCAGTATCACATAGTTAATGTAAACGGATCTTCTTTTTTTCTGTGCACAACTCCCAATTTCCAGTGACACCAACATATTTCTTCACTTTTTTTTTTGCCACAGTATACTTGAAACAGTTTTAGATTAGTAGAATAATATGATTACTAAAAGTTGAATGGTTTGTTTTATTCTGTTTACTTGTTTTCTTTAAAGCATATCCCTTCAAACATAGTCAACTAAATTACAGCATTTTAAAATTTTTTGGAGTGTTCTCTGTGATTATGCCACCAGCTTGAATATTTTTCTAGTTATATAAAATATGGAGGGGTAAGTATGATCAAAAATATCCCGCCTCTAGCCCTAAGGACTTCATCCCTGTCCTCTTTCTGTCACACACTTAGACTTCACCTATTCTTTATAAACATCAGAGTATTTTTTTACATTTACGTTTATTTATGGGGGGGCATGCCTGAAGTCAGAAGTTAACTCGTGAGTTAGTTTTCTTTGCCATATGTATTCTGGGGATCAAATGTGAGCCATCTTGCTAGCTCACGATGGTATTTTCTTGGGATATTTCTGTTTTAAGTGTCTAAGAAGTTAGATAGTTTTTATGCCATAAAAGTAGTGGCATAGAATTTCTTAGAAACCAGAATTTCTTGACTTAGTATAACTTATTTGGGGTAGAAATCTGCCTTTTTCTTCTAAAAATATTTTTTGAAATGCTAGGTCGTGTTTGTTCCTGGTGGACATTGCTGCAATAGCTCCTCAGCAGACATTTCTTGAATGTTTATAAAAAGTACCTTTTTACTTCACTTCAGTTTCAGATGAATTCATGTTTTAAAAATCAGTTAAATGTTTTATTATTGCTAACTCTGATATCCTAAGAGTCATGGTTTCACATTTTAGCACTATCAAGTTGTAATAAGTAGACTAACATTATTAAACATTAAACTCACAACAGTTGAGTTGGTGAGGAAATAGTGATTACAAGAATGTGAAGTTTCTAAAAAGAGAAAAATGAGGGATGTGAGAAGAATATGCTGAATATACTGTGTATATTTGCATACATAAATTTAAATTAAAAAGAAAATAGGTACACTTTGAGTTGTCCCCACTTCAGCATATACAAAAAGAGATGGGAGCTCTGAAATTGGATAGACTTTTATTCATGTTCTGATTGTGCTTCTGTTAATGTGTGTGCAGGTAAAATAACAAGTGCAAGTACTTGAAGGTAAGAAGGTGGTGTGGGATCTCCTAGAGGCGGAATTAGGCATTTGTGAGCAACCTAACATTGTGCTGGGAATTGAACTTAGTTCTTTTGCAAGAGCAATATGCGCTCTATATTCACTGCTGAGTCATCTCTTCAAACCCAGATTCTAGTTTGTTTGTTTGTTTGTTTGTTTCAGGACAGCCCTGGCTCAGAGATCCACCTGCCTCTGTCTCCCAAGAGCTGGGATTAAAGGCATGCACCACCACTGCCCAGCCTGATTCTAATTTTTTAACTCAAGTGTCTTGGCAAGTTTAATTTGTCCTAATAGAAATAGTACCTTCCTCATAGGATTGTTATTATAAATGTTACATGGAAATGGAGTATAGAAAAACTTGCTGGTACAGAATAATCAGTAAATGGTAGCTTTTATTTGAAAGTTGGTATTACTGCTATGAGTATCTGATTAGTTTTTAAACTCCAAATCAACCTTACTTAGGATTATGTTTATATGTTGTAAATAGTGCCTGATTTACATTATTCCATTGATTATATATAGAAAACAACTAATTGTTAAAGAAAAAAAAAGGAGTAATTGGTACTTAGCTGAAATTTGAAGCTTCTGAGAGATTTGGGTGGAATTCAAACCTAGGGCTTTGCCACAGAGCTATATCCCCAGTCCCTTTTCCTTTAAGTTAAAAGTCTTTGTAACCCAGGTTGACCTTGAACTTCGTCACACTAGGCATTATAAATATGCCAGTGTTTAGTCCAGAAATGTAATCCGCAGATTAAAAATTCTTGCCGTGCATGCCCAACTAGAGTTCAGTCTCTAGATCTCACTTAAAGTTGGAAGGCGAGCTCCAGCTCCCAAAAGATTTCCTCTGGTGTCTAGAGAGATGGCTCAGCAGTAAAGAGCACTGTCTTGTTCTTCCAGAGGTTCTGAGTTCAATTCCCAGCAACCACGTGGTGGCACACAACTATCTGTAATGGGATTTGATGCCCTCTTCTGATGTGTCTGAAGATGCTATTTATATATATATGCTGAAGTATTGCTTATGAAATGATAGGTTATCTGGGAGTTGCTTTGGAACGAAAATCAGTTGTCGGATTTGTTGGAACTGGATAGTGGCTTGGTAAACTAAAATTATTTCAGTTTGTACCTATTTAAAAATCTTCCTTAAAACATTTTAAGTTTAAAGTAAAAGTATTATGGAGTTGGCCATAGTGGAACCTGCTCAAGCAGACTACAATAACAGAACCAGGGGGTATACCTGTAATCTGAATACTTGTTGGTGTAGGTAAGACAGAAAGACTGACTGTTTAGAGTTGGAAGCCAGCTGGGGCTTCAGAATAAGGTCCAATCTCGAGATAAAAGCAAATAAAACTCCAAACAGAACCTGGTGTTTTGGTTTCTCCCTGTTGTTTACTATATGTACTATGAGCCAAGTTCATCTCCTGGCCATCACATATTTCCAGTTACAACAAAATGGAATGGCTCAATAAAAGAACATAGTGGCCTACCTATATAGAGTAGGGTTTTTCTGGTTTTGTTTTGAGACAGGGTAGTCTTGGCTGCCCTGGAACTTCCTTTATAGACCAGACTGAGATACATCACAATTTTTAAAGTTTTAAAGAAGTCTACAAAGTTTGGAAAGCCTTCTTGACCGGAAGATTGAGGAAGTAAATTTGTTAATTATTAATATTTTCAGTATATACTAGATCTTTGAGTTGGCTGAATTTTTGGTGAAGCATCTCATAAATATCAGATCCATGCCAAATACTGAAGACTTATCAAAGAAAACTGACCTGGTACTTGAATAAGCCTGCTTATTACTCAAGCATTAGCATCATTACTAACAAGAACAAAGCTGTGTCCATTCCTCACTTTCACTTGAAACGGTTGCCTTAGAAGAAGAAAAGGAGTTCCTTTTTGGTTTCCTTTTTTGCCCCTATTCTATTCCTTTTTATATTGGAAAACTGTTTACCAAAATTTGTAAGGTGCTAAGAAGTTCTTAGAACCATGCACTAAGGTGGATTATAAACAGATTTAATTAGAATGACTACACAGCTAAATAATATATGGTATGTCAAATCTGTTGATTTCAAGATCTTTTCATTATACCATGTCATTCTCCTGATTTCTGGAACGTTTGACTGTACTGATAAAATCTGCACTTTCTTTCATTTGTTTGGGTATATTTTGATTTTTTTCCTTCGGGTTGCTTTACCAGAGAGGAAATAAACGGGAAGTTATTGAGAGTTACCCCTTATAGTGATTGTAAATTCTTATTTCCTTGGTAATGGGAGACAAAGCTTCCAGATATCTATACACTATAAGTCACTTTTGAGCATCCTTTTTTCCAGATTAGTTGTAGTTCAAGAAAAGGGTATATAGAGCAAAAACATGAGTTTCTGGATATTTTAGATTTTTTTTTTTTTTTTTTGAGGAAAAGTTGTATGGTCTTTATCAGGTTATTATGAATATCAATGACCACTCCTTAATAACACCTTTTTTTATTATTCCATTGATTATATGAAAAGTATAAGATACCCTAGAATTTGTTTCTTAAGAAAGCAACATATACCAGATTCAGCTAATTTTTTTTTTTTGGTCTGAATAGGGTAACAGACTTTTATGAAGTCCACCTATGAAGCAGTTCTTGTCTGGGTAAAGAAATGATTTGTAAATTCAGTTCTTGTTTTTGAGAATTCAAATAACTGCTAATAGGCACTAGAGCCAGCTTAGTTTTATTTGTATATCACTCCATTTGCTCTTTATAAGCTTTTAAAAAAATACTTTTTAGGAAGAGTAACAGGTCTGAAAGTCACAAAAGACTTCCTAAGTTTGAATTTTAGAAGAATAAGGAATGGTCACAGCCCCTTAACATTTACCTTTCTTTGCCTTTTCTGTTTTGTGAGTATATTTAAAATGCAGCAAGTTGATAGCCAAAGTAAGGACCAATCCATTGTCTTTTGAGCAGTTGACTAAAGCAATATCAGCAGGAATTTGTGAGTGTGTATACTCAAGTATATGTATACTCACATAAAATGTATTATGTTTAAAAGCTGGTTAAAAAAAAAAAACAAGCTAGTTAACAAATATCCAGGAATTAGCTAAAGTTTGAATATCGGTACTAAAGCAAATGGAAAGCCAGTGTGTTCGTTTCTTCTAAGAGTTGGAATTTGTACTTTGAAAAGCAATTTTTAAAATTAGAAATCCTAAATTTATAGAAGAGCCATATTAATTTTGTCACTATTAGTGGCAAATGGTAATTAACCAGGGTATACATTGCTAGTGGTCTGTAAGGACAGAAAATAAAGGATCTTATTCTTGTTTTCCATAGTTTCATTTTGGAGTGTTGTTCTAGATAGTAGTAGTAATTTTTGCATTTTTGTTTGTTTGATAGAGGCTATCACTATGTATCCCTGGTTGTCCTGGAACTCTATGTAGACCAGGCCAGCCTCAAACTCACAGGTATCTGATTGCCTTCTTCTGAATTTTGATATCAAAGATGGTACGTGTCACCACACTGGTTAATTTTTGTACTTTCAAAGATTTTGGTTTGTTTGTTTTTGTTTTGTCCTCAGAAAACTAGAATCTTCTGAGTTTTAGTTAATGTTGGTTTATAAGAGATCTGTTGAAATCTGGAGTATGGACTTTTTTGCTATTATTGGGTGGGTGAATGTGTATGTGTGCTCTGTGCATATGAATGGGGCTCCCCTGTGGAGATCAGAAGACAAACTTGCTGGGGTTGGTTCTCTTCCACTAGGTAGGTCCTGGGAATTAAACTCTAATCATCATACTTTCAGCAAGTGTCTTTACTCATTGGCTCTGGGACATGGACTTTTTTAAAATGAATTTTTAGCCTGTGTTGTGTGGTATAGGTCCTACACTTGGAAGGTGATGATGGCAGGGCAACCAAGATTTGAGGGTTATCTTTACATCAATTGCAAACTAGTGGCAAAACACTCCTTTAGAAATATTTGCTGAAGAACTATTCAAAAATAGAAGGTATTTTAATGAAAAAGAAAATAGTTTGGAAATTCTAAAATAGTTTGTGTTTTACTTCATTCAGTGAACTCCATCCTTGTTTTAGGCTATGGCCAGAAAAACAAGAAATGGTTCAGGATACAATACAATAACTACAAAAAAATGTTAACATAGTATGTGGTGGTAGTTATATTTCTTTAGAAATTGAGTAAAATTATTTTATCAGTGTCCTGAAGCTAAATTTTCAAGTAAGTATTGAGACAAATATTTTATTCCAAATACAGTGAACTGTTCAAACTAGGACATGTCATCTCAAAGTTTTTCATGTCAAGGTCTTCTGTAAAAATATTTGCCTATAATCTGAAGATTTATGATGCTGTGATAGGGACTCGATCTCAGCCCAAACCACCAGCTAGCTCATCCCACTCATCCTAACGGGCTTCTGGAGAGGTGTGCTCTCCACCCGAAGACTGCATTTCTGTCAGGAACTTACAATGTGAATAATACAAGTGAGTTTTTGTGAGGGCAAAGTTTTTCCCGATGTTTATCTTGTTTTTTTTTTTTTTTTTTTTTT
>NW_022196903.1:106260318-106302276 GCF_008632895.1 Mastomys coucha
TCTTTTTCTTTTTTTGGGATAGCCATTACTCTCCATTACTGTTACTTTTTAAATAATCAAGTATTCTAAGGTTAGTTTCATTGCCTACAGTTATGAGGTTTACTTGGGTAGTGGGTGGTGTAGTATTGTTTTCATTGGTGGTATTTATGGCCTGTTTTCTGACAACTAGACTTCAAAGTTATGTTGGCTTTACATTTAAAATAGGAATAGTCTAAACAGTTACATGTTCTTATTCTGTGAAACTCAGCCATTGTTACTGAGTTATTTTTTCTTCTGTGGAGTACATGAGTCTGCTTAAAGTCTGTCACCACTGAACACTCCCCAAGTACTTACTCAAGGAGACCACTAAGTAAAAATAAGAACAGCTGGTCACCAGTGGTGTGATGTAACTAGTTCTTACCTCTCCAGAGATAGATTACAGAACACCACATGCATTTTTGTCTTCTTGATTTGGGGGATTGCTTTCCTATATTTTACCTATTTTTATGTGATGCAAAACAGTTTATAAGAATGCTGTCTGTTCTTTTATATGAGAAATGTATATTCCCAGTAATGTAAGGAGATTTATCAGGAAGCTCATATGAGATAGTTAAAAGTGACTTAAGAGAATTCATCCATTGAAACATTTTAAATAAGCACTTGTGTAACTCACCTGAACATTACTCAGCAGTCTAATAGTGACTTACATAAGCTTTTTATTTATCTGAACCTTGCAAAAAAGTGATGATCTTGATTCCCTCCATGAACTTTATTCTTAGGATACATAGGCCTTCTCATATCACCAATTAAATAAAGGTATATCTGTACTCAGATGTGAGTGCAGAACTGTTAATTTTACAACTTACTATAAGATAAACCTGGGGTTAAATAACATTTAGCCATCTCACCATGTTAGTCAACTCCAATGTATCCACATACATATAAAATCACTTTAATTTTCTGGAGGATGGTTCATCAAACATGCTCATACTATCTTAGCAGTTTTCCTTAGAACAGTTTGTCCTAAAGACTTGTGTGTATAGTGTAAACAAAGTTCTCAGTACATGAATGGATGTTCAGTGCAGCACTGCAGAGTAACAAAAATGAGCATCTGCCTACAGAAGAATTATTTAAATCATAATGC
The DNA here is from genome assembly GCF_008632895.1 of Mastomys coucha. Classification (NCBI taxonomy): domain Eukaryota; kingdom Metazoa; phylum Chordata; class Mammalia; order Rodentia; family Muridae; genus Mastomys; species Mastomys coucha. Next base: position 106,261,442 of record NW_022196903.1, read on the forward strand.
ATCAATAGAAGGGTCCTGCAGTATCATTGAAGAAGTACCTATGTATACAAAGACATGTCCTGTTAAATACAAAACAGTTTACAAAACCAGTCAGGCGATTCCTTTTCTCTTTTAAGAGGATACAGGAGAATTTTACTTGTTTTTTATGTTCTTCTAATGTTGGGTTTTTCTGAGCTATATAGTATCTCTGTGTGGCTCTAGTCAGCCTGAAATTTGGTATGTAGATTAACCTTAAACTTAGAAAAAGTCATCTGCTTTTGCCTCTTCATGTTCTGGGATTACTGCCCTGCGCCCATCACACCCAGATTATGATTGTATACTTTTAGAGATTTATTTATTCATTACATGTGAGTACACTGTAGCCATGTTCAGACACACCAGAAGAGGGCATCCAATCTCATTACAGGTGGTTGTGAGCCACCATATAGTTACTAGGGTTTGAACTCGGGACCTTTGGAAGAGCAGTCAGTGCTCTTAACCACTGAGCCATCTTTCCAGCCTGATTGTACCCTTTTATAAGCATTTTTGTAACAAGTTAATTATAAGGGTCTTTACTGATAGAACTAGACAACTGCAGTGAGGAAGCCATGTACACAGCAGAGTGTTATGCTTAAGGTTTCTTTGGTGTTACTGTCCTTAGCTGTCATTTTGAGAAATCTTCCTATCATATTTTCCTTTATTAAGGTAAGGAAAATTTTGTGTTTTCTAAACAGCATAAACTAGTTATGCAAGAAACTCCCCTGGTAAACAATGTAGTGGGTTGGCTTTTAAGCAGTCAGCAGGGTTACTTTCCCTTCAGAATTTGACTCAGTTATAGGAAGAAACATAGTTAATAGGTTTTTTGGTTTGGTATGGTTTTTGTTTTTCTTGTAAGTGGTTGTGAACTTGCAGTGCTTATCACATGAGTGTAAATCTAAAGAGTTAAGAAACATATTCAGGGACAGAAGGTGATGATTCCACACTTTAAATCCAGCATTTAGGTGGAGGAGGCAGGATCTCTAAGTTTGAGGAGTTCTAGGCCAGCCAGGACAATATAGTGGACCATGTCTCCAAAAAAAGAGGAGGAAGCAGTAGCAGCTTCTTCGGGGCTGATAATGTGGCTTAGTTGGTGAGAGTGCTTGCCTACCGTGCAAACAGTCCTAGACTTGATTCCTATCACCATATGAAACTCTGAGTGGATTGGAGTTTGTCAATGATAAATAAAGGGAAAAGTGGGAAATCTGCATAATATAAAATAAGGTAAATCTACATAATATAAATTCCCCCAAAGAGCTGGGAGTCTTATTCTGGACTTGTTTAATGTAGTGCCAGTTAATAAGCACACTTTTAATTTAGATATTGCTATCCAAAGTAATTAGTTTCATAAATAAAAGCTACACATTAAAATCTTAATTTTCTTTTGAACTCTCCTGCTATATGTGTGACTTTCTTGTGAGTAAATTTCCCCCTTTCATTGTTAATCATACAACCCAGAGCTTACTGAATGCTAGGCAAGCACTCTACCGCTCAGCTATATCCTCAGTCCCCTAAGTTAATCTTTTTGTAATTATGTTTTGGTCTGTAAAATAATCAAGGCTTGGCGATGTCTCGGTGGTTAAAAATACTTACCTTACAAGCATGAGAGCTGAGTTTGAGTAAATCCACGCAAAACTGGACACAGTTGAGGTCTGTTATCCCAGCCCATAAGAGGCCCAGACAGGAAAACCACCGGCATCACCTGAGGCATGCAGGCCAGCTAGCATGCATACAGGGAGTGAACAGGAGACCCTACCATAAGCAAGGACTGATAACTTAGGTATCAGTCATTCTCTGACCTGCATACTCAAAATTGCACATATGAGCATGTGTTCACACAGAGGTTTTTTAAAAATCATCTAAGTACTAAAATTATATTTTTATGAAGTGGAATTTATTTAAACCAGTACAATTATGAGGTATGCTTCCTAGTACATGTAAATAACTATATTGAAAAGGTAAATGTACTGCTTGACCTCTGTCATAGCCATTATAAGTAGGACTTTCTTTTTAATTGGTCTTAAATTGCTTCATACTAAGCGAAGCTTTACAGACATTGGCTTATACCAGCCCCAGAATCCCCTGGAGAGAATGTAAATTTAAAGAAAGCAAAGGGTAAACAAGAGTTAGAAGAAAAGGAAATTTTATCTTGGCTTGAATTGGTAAGTCGCATATTTCCGTTTATGCCAATCTGTTTCTCTTTCTTTTTTTCTACAACTCCTGGATCTTTTGCCTGTATTCACTATCTTCACAGTTAAGCCCAATTTACTATTGTCTAAATTAGGTGAACTCACCAGATCTCTGAATATAAATATTCCTGTAACATCCATCTTTTCTCTCCCTTTTACTGTTTGGTTTGTTGGTTTTTGTTTTGAGACAGTTTCACTGTGTGTCCAGGTTGACCTGGAGCTCACAGGGATTGCCTTTCAAGGACTGAAATTAAAGGATTTTACCACCACACCCAGCCTGTATCTTTCGGGTTTTTGTTTGGGATTTATTGTGGGGTTGTTTACTTCTTTGTCATATTTTTCCCATCTCCTCTTTCTACATTTTTTTGGGTGTTGGAAAAGTGAAAACTATTTTTAGGCACGTTCAAGTTATTAGTGATAGCACTTCTTTCTTCATAGATTCTTACCTAATTCTACAAACTTCATAAACGTCCTGCTGCAGATTCTTCTCCATATGTATCTTAGAGTCGTCAGGAGCAGGACAGTATTCTTACTGTTGGACCTACTTGAGACATATAAATTGCCAAGCCAGTTGGGACCCTGTCAGGATTCACAGAAAATTTGAAGCAGGAAAAAAGAAAATAAGTATTTTATTTTGATACCTTTAGAAGTCATCTGTGTAGTACAATGTTTCTGAAGTCATTGAACTAAATTGTGGGCTATATGACAAAATTTCTAGCTCCTTATGTAATCATTTTTCCTAGTATCCTTTTCTCCCAAGTTTAAAAAAAAAAAGTAGTATGTTATGATACTACTAGTTTTTTTTCCCCTTGGGATAGTTGGGTTTTGGCTAGAAATGGATAAGCATATAATTGAGATGGTACATGAATTCTGCAGAATGCTGATTGTATGGGTCAAAACCTGCATTTTGAACTGTTCTGTGTGTTGTGTGTCTCATTTTTTTTTTTTTATGAAATATAAAATAAAGAAGGACTAAAGCAGAAAATAGAAGTTGTTGAGGAACAACCTGGGTTTGTTAGTGGATCAAGTATTCTGTAGATCTGGTGGGTTGTTCATCGATGGGAAAGTGAGACTACATCATTTTAAAGTCCTCGTAAAAGTTCCTATTCCATTAAGAAAAGTTTTTCATTAATTTATTTTCCCTCCCCTCTCTCCTCCTAGTCCCACTCTCTCAATCCCCTTTTAAATTTTATAGTCACAAGAAAAACTGATTTAAAAGAAAAGTCAACTTACATGTATAGCATTTTAGATAAGCAAACTAAAAGATCAAATCATAAAATTACTATTTTTTTCCCAACCCTTTTGCAATTTTTCTGAAGGTAATTTTTTTTTTTTTTTTTTTGAGATAGGGCTCAAAAATGCCCAAAATTTGCTGTATGTAACCCAGAATAACCTGGAATTTCTGATAATTCTACCTGTACCTCTGAAGTCCTAGAATTATGGCCCCGTAACACTATGCCAAATTTGTGCAAGGCTAAGAAAAGAACCCAGGGCTTTGTGGTGCCAGGCAAGTACACTAGCAAATTACATCGCCAGTCTCTTTTTGTACAAATTTTCTCTCTTAACTCAGTTAAGAAATTACTCATTAGCCTACTAAAGAATTTTCAGAGCTGTGCTATATGTGTTAATTTTCATTATGTAATTATGTAAATACAAGGTTGAACATAATGCTTTTAGTAATATATATGTGTAAGAAACCTGAATTTTGAGTTGCTTCCCAGTTTAAGGGTGGTTGTTTTAAAAAGAAATTTGGTTTGAGGCTTCCTTGTAGTTGAAGTTGAAACAGTATTATATATGAAAAGCCTAGTACCTAAACTGAAAAAGAAATTGGGCCTATGATGACAATTCTAAGGAAGATTTTTAAATTGAGTGTATATTTAAGTTGGAGTCTAAGTAAATTGACTATAATCGTTAACTCTAGTAAGATCTGAAGTCATGGTGCCCCTTAGAAAAGGAGGCATTGTACATAACATTGTACAGATACATTGTTGATGTTTATCTTGACCTAAGTAAGAGTAGATTTTCTTTTTTCTCTACTAGATGACATTGTTTTATGTACTGAGTTCCATGTAATTTCATAAATACAAAATATACCTCTCTGGCCCTAGATTAGTCTAAATATTTATTTTTGTGACTCATAATTGGGTACCAGATTTCATGGCAGTTTTTATACAAGAGACTATTGTATCTCAGGTTTTTCTTAGGAAACTGAGGAAAATAAGTATAAATTTTTGCTGTAAAGGTCTTATCGTTAATATGTTTAGAGAATTCTGCTCATCAAAATAAAAAAAATATTTTTGGTGTTTCATTTGAAATGTAGTTATGAGTGATGGATACTTTAAACACAGTTAAAGGAAAGCAGGGAAAGACAGAGGACATCGTAAGAAAAGGGTTTGGGATGTGTGGGGTAGGGATAGTCCCTTTATTTTATCAGAAACTGAAATGGAAGAAATTTGACATTCTGGTGGCTTATGGGGAGCTGCTCAGAGATTGCTTCTTGGCTGAGTTGCTGTCTGCAAAGGCTGCTAACAATCGCTTGTCTGGCAGCAGATCTTGTTCATCAGGATTGCATCATCTCTGGGAGAGTGGCCAAGGTCCACAGCCTCAGTACAAAGACTGTCTGAAGCATACGAGGCCTGTTCTCTTTCTAAAGCTGCACTCTTCTTCCTGCCAGTCCTCTTCACAGGATTGCTAAAGCAGACTTGTGCGTTTCTTTCATTGGATTGGCTGTTTTTTTGGACTCTTGTCTCCCAGCTGCTTCCGCCTCACCTGTCTTGATACATTTATTATGAAATCTCTTAAAAGTCTAGAAACTACATATAAATGGTAACTCTCAAAAGAGTACTCAGTATTGGAAGACAGGCTGGGTTTGTTAGTGGATCCAGTGTTCTGTAGATCTGGTGGATTGTTAATTGATGGCAGAGTGAAACTATATTTTTACTTTGCCTCTGTCCTTTCTCTTACTTGCTGCTGCTGAATACTTGACTATTTTACTTCTTCCTTTTACTGTCACCTTCAAACCCTTTTTAAAATTGTGAATATACTTTTGAAAATATTCTTCTAAAGACTACTTTGTTTTCCAGATTTTTAAAAGTTAGAAACATGTATACACACACAAAACATAAATGTAAAGGGCATGCCATCTAAAGGTTGGTGACTCGTGAGCAGATCTCTTTCCATTTTTATGACCTATTAATATTTTGGATATTGAGAACTCATTATGTTCAGTACTATATTTGACTTTGTGAGAAAAAAAACCATGAATTTAAGAAATACTGATCACCTACCTTTTCCCTTTATCTTCTTTCCCCAAATCTAATAGGTTACCTATTTTCCTTTCCTTTTGGGGATATAGTAAGTTGATGGAATTGACCACAGGTAGAACTAACCCCCCTGCCCCCACTTTTTATCAGGAATGGAATGCAGGAAAAGAAGGGAATCATAATTTAATATGTTTTGCTAGGCCCGTATCTGAAGTAAATCTAGTATTTGATGAAAAAGAGGTCTGTGTCCCATGTGGTGGTATGTGCCTATAATAGCACTTGAGAGGGTGAGCCAAGGAGGATACAAGTTTAAGTCTGATTTGGGTTATAGAGATTGCTTTAAAAAAAAAAAAAAAAAAAACAGCAACAACAAACTAAACTAAAAGTTACTGAGTTTGGAAATGGTTGTTGAAGAACCCCCAAGGAAAGACAAGAAAAACTTGAGAATCCTGAGGGAAACAGTTTTGATTGAAGGGAAGAGAAGGGCAGTATCTCATCACCTTGGAAAATCAAGGCCATTTACTTCCTTTCCTTAGTTATTTTGTGTTAGTTGTAAATTGTAACATAATAACACAAATAAAATTATTAATCTGTAGCATTCCACTTTTTGAGCGCATCAATGTTTCTTCATATATTAAACTGCATCTCAGCCATTTCTAGGGTTTTAGAGCTGCAGTCAGATAATTGGGGGAAACCTCAAAGGTGACTACCCCAAATCCTTTTCATTTGTTTTATTTTGAATTTTAGTAAATGTTGAATTTGGTTACCATGATGAGTTCACTCAGTAAACATTTCTTGATTCCTCTTGATATGTCAGGCATAGTATTTGGTCGTTGGAACTAAAGCAGTGGTTTAAAAAAAATTGTTTTTGTTTTAGTTTTTTTTTTTAAAAATCCTTGACATGTTTTGTGTTCTGGTGATGAGTTTAAATAATGGAATAAATTATATTTTGAAATTATTTTTGTCTAGACACAGTTCTGACACATCTCCAAATTAGGGAATTAAATTAATAGTTACTCTAGCTAAAAGCTTGATAAATCAGAATAAATGTTTTCTTACATGAGATATTATAATAAAAGATTGTATATAGATGATCTAGTAAAAGTTCTTTATCTTTTAAATAGCTACATTTCACATCATTTGTCAATGAAGGAACTATATAAAGAGAATTTCATGTTATCAGAATTTGAATTAGGAAACCTCATCATACGGGCTGGAGAGATAACCCACCAGTTAAGAGCCTTGGCTGTTCTTCCAGAAGTCCTAAGTTTAGTTCCCAGCACCCACGACTATCTATAATTATAGCCTCATGGGAGCTGATGCCCTTTTCTCGTGTGCAGATGTACATTCAGACAAACCAGTCATAGACAGACAGACAGACATTTAAAAAAGAAACCCAATTATTATGGTTTTGGACAACATGGTCAAGCTGGCCTACTAAAAATGCCTTTATCAGAATAATAGCAGTAGTATAGTTATATAAAACTTGGCAAGAGGAAAAAGAATTTACAAAGAGAAATTAATACGCTAATTTCTTAATGTTTCTTAAAGTTGTGTATCAACTGTACAGATAACTGGTGTAATATCTCACCAAGGTCTCACTATGTAGTCCAGGCTGGCCCCTCTTGAACCTATCCAATATCCTTTGCCTATTGAATGTTGGCATTATTGAGTGTGTGCCTCGCTATTGTGATAGGTGGCTATAGCAAAGAATTATTAATAGTGTTGAATAAATTTTAAAGCCTCTTCTGACATAGAACACATGATTTAAAGTCTTCTGACTAGTCATAAGTTAGGATCATCAGGTTCTGGTGGTTATCTGGTCAAATAACTTCTAGGCTTTTCTTAATACAAATTATCTAACTAAAATTAGAGGGAGTACCCTTTAATGTGCTCTTTGGGTTTATTTGTAGGTGTTCTCTTTGTTTCTTCATTTGCAGATTTTGTGTTATTTCCCCAATTGCTCAGGTGTTTTGAGAATTCTTGTTTAGCTACTTGAGGGGTGATGGATATTTATTTGCCAAGTTGGTTCAAAGACAGCAAGTGTGGATCAGTCACACTGATCATGAATTATGTCAAGTTGATAGGAATGTTGACTTCATTTGCATTTTAGTTTTAGTTTTAACAGTGTCACCCTGAGTTGGATGAGAGCAGGTATTTTGCTATGCCCTGTTTGAAGAGGCCCAGGTCCTACAGAAAGCTGCTTTAGTTTATCACTTTGATAGCTTTCTTAACTAATGGTGCAAAAGTAATACCTTTATGTGGTCTTAACTTTGGACTAATTGACCACTCAGAATTAGTTTTCTTTTGCCATATTAATATGTCATTTATCAAAATGAAATTCACATAACTCAAATCAGTAACTATTTAAAATCTTCGTTAATTCCTAAATTGATCTAGCTTAGTATCATATATTTTTTGCTTCAGCTGTTTTTTAATAGTATTGATAATTATTTAACTTCTTTCTTTTTTTGGATTTTAGAGACAGGGTTTCTCTGGGTAGGTCTGGCTGTCCTGGGAACTCACCATATACACTGGGCTGGCTTTGAACTCAAGAAATCCCCCAGCCTCTGCCTCCTGTGTGCTGGGATCAAAGGCTTATGCCACCCCACCACCTAGCTGATAGTTATGTGACTTCCTACTGTCTTCACGAGAGTCAGATTAGTCTAGAGGTCTTTGGCATTATATTGACTTCTAAACACATAAAGTGCTTCTTGTTTTATCTTTAGTGGCTCTTTTTACATTAGTATGAAACCACTAATGTGAATCATGCAGATTCTGTTTTTTACCTCCAAATGCCTTAATCTGCTTTTTCCTCATATTTACTACTCTCTGATTTTTTTCTTCCTAAATAATACCAGTTTATGGATACCAAATCAAAGTATGTTTGATAATAATCTTTGTCATACAGTATTGTTTAGGATTTTTGTTATCTTTCAAAGAGAAAAAGTACATGTATACATTCTTTTAATGTGGTTATTAAATCACAACAAAGTTGAGTAGGAGGTACAAATTTCTGTATGTTCTCTATATCCAAACATGCTTAGCTCCCTCCCTCCACCCCTCTCATTATGTTTTTATTCATATCTATCAGTATATGTTGCTGTACAGTTGTGGGCTTTAGATAATTACATGATTTCTAAAACTAGTTAAGACTATTTAAAAGAAGTCAGAGAGGGGCTGGAGAAATGGCTTAGCAGTTAATTAAAAACAGTGGCTATTCTTCTACAGGACTTTGGGTTCAATACCTAGCACCCACATTGCAGCTTACCTGTCTGAAACTCCATTCTGAGGGGACCCAATGCCCTCTTCTGGCCCCTGTGGGCACTGCATACGTTTAAACAGATTTTTAACAAAACAAGTTGGGGCATAAGAAATGGCTATCTGATCAAACAACTAATTGATATCTCCTACCAGGTTTACTTTAGAAGGGATAACTGAGTATTGATTAAACTATGCTTATTGGTTGCCTAGAAGAAATTTAAAAGAAGTTATTAAGGAGTAATAGTTCTAGGATACTTCTGATAACCATCCTAAATCTTAAAATCTGTTTGGTATATCTTAGACTAGTGGATAAGTGTGTCTGCTGGCAGCCAAAAAGTGAGCCTGTCAGACTATTGTTTTCATCTTGGTAGAAAAGAAAATAATAAGAATAGAAATTTAAAAGTAAGCGTAACTTTCTACTAACCTCCTTTGTAGAACATTAGTAAATTAAAACACATAGTAAGCCAACATACAATTTTTTAAAAAATCTTATTCCTATTTGGGAGCTAGAGAGATAGCTCACTCTATAGATAGCACTTGTACAGCTATGAGGACCTGAGTTCAAGTCTCCAGCATTCATATAAAGGACAGGAGGTTGTGGCTTCACATGCCTCTAGCCAATATTGGTAGGCATAGATCCTATAAGTGGATCCTACAAGCTTATTGGCCAGCCTGCTAACGCAGCCAGAATGGTGATTTTGCAGTTCAGTGACAGTCATTCCCTCTCTTTCAAGGGAATAAGATTTGAGAGCAATAGAGGAAGACAGCCAGAATCATCTTGTGGTTTCCATGTGCTTACATGAGTACTCTCAAACATACACACTTGACCAGTATACACTGTGCAGAGACACCACAAACACAAAACGTATTATCCTAGCAGTACAAAACACCCTACAGCATTTAAGATAAATTTAAAAAATTTCTCTGGTCAGTGGTTATTTTCATTTTCTGTGGCAGGATTCCTCATGTCCGTAACATGTTGGCTGAGGCTCTGCAGTTCACCCCCACTCTTCGAGTGGTCAGTCTCCATTAATTGGACCCCGTGATTCCCACCCTCTGCTGTCTTGGACGTCATGAGCATTGCAATCCCTCTGGGAGTCACCACACCAGATACTTCCTACTCAGATATGGCTGCTGGATCAGAGTAAGTGCTACTTCCTAGATAGTAGGATTGTTACAAGCTTGTGTGAGGATGGATTTCTTCTGGGCAGTTCATAAGCTTATGTAATATTTTCTTAAAACCTATCCCACTAAAGAAAACATTAGGCTTGCCCTCCCCCCACCCCCAGTTGGAGGGACAAAGAAATTAGAAGGGGGAGGAAAGGAGCTTTTAAGGAGGGATTTCTGGGTAAATAGAATCAAAGTTGCAAAGCAGTGGTTACATTTTCCTTTGTTTTATGGGTGGGGAAGATTGAAATGAAGTAGGTGTTACTACCTCCTTCTAAAGAGTTAATGATTATTCTGATGAAGAGAGATAGGTTTTCTTTCCAACTGATTTTCTTTGAAGGCCTCTTCCTATGTACTTGTCATTATTCTAGAGTAAAGGGGCTGAAACTTTATATGGGCAGACTGCTTAAGCAGCTCACTCTGGGGTAGAAGGCATGGAGAGCTGTACCATCTGTTTTTACAGTATTCGTTGCCTAGAAAGAGGACCTTCAAAGTCAGTGGTACCAAACTTGTTTTTCAGCTAAGAGCAGCATTAGGAATTCAGAATTTGTCGAAAGGCCCAATCCCTAAAATAGACTCAGTTCTTTGAAGAATTTAAATGCCAAATGACAATGAAGGTAGGCCTTCATTATAAAATTTTATATATTATTCAGTTTAAAATTTTTTAGCCTTTTGTATCCCTTCTCTTTAAGTTGTCCAAGATTGCCCCCGCTCACAGATTCCCCCCTCTTGTCCTTTTACCTCCCTTGTACCCAATCTTCCTTGCTTACAGAAAGGAAGTGGAAGCCCCCTACCTTTCAAGACGAAGTGGCACTACACCAGGATGTGAAAGTCCAGCGAAAGAGACCCAAGGGGCCTAGGGGGCAGCACACCCCCAGAAGCCAAGTCTATTCCAGGCAGTACCAGGGATTAGGGTCTGGGCTGGAAAAATCCTGGTGTTTTGAATATGTTCAGGTCCAGTTCAGACTCTTGATCCCACAGCCACTTCTTGAGTGAGGTGGGTGTTGCTCTAATTCCCGTTTCTCTTGCCATTTTCAGTCCCTGGGAATTCTTTCCCCTTCAGCAAAGCAAAGCAACTGTTCCAGAATTCTGGGTTGAATGGCGTCCCTTGTTAATAGTGGTTTCCTTAAAACTGAGGATATTATTAAAGAGCATGTATATTTCTTCATAAAGCTACCTGCTGTTGACTTTTATTGTGTTCCTTAAAGAGGAAGACATGAAACTACCCCAGGAAGTAATGTATGATATTCTGGGGTAGTCTGGAATTGAAAGTCATTTTTAAGCTTATTCCCATAATACAATGGGAGGAGGGAGGGCATAGGAAAGACTAGTTGTCTTTCTTTATTATAGAGGTTTTTTGTTGTTGTTGTTGTTGTTGTTGTTGTTGTTTTGTTGCTGTCACTTGGGGGTTTTTTGCTTTGGTTTTTTTTTTTTTTTTTTTTTTGTGGTTTGGTTTTGGTTATGGTTTTTGCATGCCAACAAGATTTAGTTAAATACTATTAGCCGAGACTTTCAATTGTGTAATTTTTCTCTAAAATAAAGTACTTAAAACTCTTCTGTGTTATTGGATAGCCAGCTCAATTGTATAGTGATTATAGGTCTTTATAAAGTCAGATAATAACCTACTACAATGTTAACAAATGATGTATAAGTAGACAGTATTAATATATATGAAAAATAAAGAGGCTAAACAAGTAAGTTTGGAATTGGTAGGTAAGGAAAAGACCTAAAGCAGTAATTTTTAAACAGATAATTTCTTCAAAGTACAACAGTAGCTACACATATGGTCTGGGGAATCAAGGAAAAATGCAAGAATGAAAGTAGTCTGGCCTGTACTATATGACTGTAGTGCTGTGTCCTAGAACTTTCTGAAGGTTTTCATTCATTGTCTCCAGACAAAATTCTGATAACTATGGTCAACCAATTTCACATTTCTTGTTGATTAGTTTTACAAAGGGTATTGATGTCAATCATTTAGCTTATATGCTAGTCTTTTACTAATTATTAATATTTGTCCTTACTTTATCATGCCTAACCATTGTTCTAAGCACTCTCAAGATTAAATGTGGTATTAAGGGCAACATTATCTAACCAAGGAAGAAACATACCTTGCCTTCTGAAATTTTTAACTCTTGATGTAGTAGTTTACATTTTACAATTATATACATGTACAAAGTTACTTGTAGGAAAACTTGTAGATATAATAACAACCACAAAAAGATCTTTGCATCTCTTGCATGACCAAATATCAGTTACTTTCTAAGAGGTGGCTTTATTAGAGGCTGCATATTGCTCATTGAACATAATTGATGGATATATCTGTTGTGAGCCCAATTTCTCTGTGTATGCCCAACTCTTAAGACATTTTAGTCACAGGAGAAAAAAGGATATAATCATTTGCATAAAATGGTTGTCTAATAAAGGCATGCAATCTTAATACTTTTTTTGTGTGTTGTTTTTAAGCACTCTGTGACTGAGCTACCTCCCCATATCCTATACTGTAAATTTTTAATCTATATTTTAAAATACACATAAAAATCTATGTATAATTTCTAATCAGTATAGACATTGTAAAGTTTCCTCATTTAATCTAAATTTTAGATTAGGATGCATAACAATATTTTAAATGGCTGTGCTTGAGCTTGACTACATAAATTATGGAGCAGTAGGATGGCCTGATAACCTCCACAATATACGTTTTATTTTTATTCCCCAGACTTGCACATGAAGTGCATATGTTCATATTACCCAGTTTGGAGATGGGTAAGATATAACCAACATAGCTCCATCTCCATGGCCATCTTTTATTTCATGCAACTTTTTTTTTTCCTGTCCCACAAAAAGCTTCATTTCTAATAAACAACTTTCTTATTTCACCCCATGTGTTTAATGGTATAAAATTCCCTACATAAAAATATGTACAGCCCTTTGAATTACTTACCTAGTAACATACATAGTCAATAACAATGTATAAATCCATTACTTTCTTTTAACTGTCCATCATAGAAACTAAATTCTACCTTCATTTTATTAATGCTTGTTTGCCTTTGGCTTCATTTAGGAAACCCTATCTGTTTCCTAATGCTCAGCCAATTGCCTCAGTGACCCATGTTCAGATCATCCTTTTCTCAAGAATACTTACCTGCATTCTTGATATATCCCCTTCCAGCCACCCCCACTGCCAATCCCCATTCTGAAGACCCTGTCAATTGCTAAAGTGCATGCACCTCACTAACAGAGAATACTTTCCTCTGTCTAAGTTCCTCACCTAGAAATGACCTTTTGCTGTTATTATTAAGACCCTTTCTCACAGTTGTGGACCATAAAACTAGGTGAGTTCAATACATGTCTCAGAGTCTTCTTTCATCCCTCACTTCTCAGTTCATGTGCTACATTGAATTGCACGGTTTACTCCTGCTTAGTATTGTGTGTTTTGTATATCTTGAAGCAGGAAGTTAATTATTTGGAACAAACTGAATTATTTGATTTGCTAAAACCCTTTGATCTCTGGAGTTGTGTTAACAGTGATCGTTGGTGTTACTAATGGGTGAATCTCTGTTCTGATTAATACATATTACAGATAATCCATTCTCACTTCTGCCAAGTCATAGAATTACATTCCTTAATTATTCTTCAAAAGTCCATAAAAAACCGAACCAGGTAACAAAAGTTGAAGTAAAGAAATAAGGAAAAACCTATTTTATCCTTGATTATGGATGCCTTTTTTTTAATCAAATAAAATTTATGTACAATTTATGACCTTGAATGTAAAAAAAAAATAGTTCCTAGGTTTAAAGGCCTCAAATACAGTTAATAGCTAGAGTGTTATCTTTGCTTCCAGCAATGCATAACGGGAAAGGGAAAGGCTTTGGAGTCGGGCAGACATCTTTATTTCTAATCCTGACTGTCAGCATATGTACTTAGAAAATCATGTAATCTCACCACCTCAGCTTTCACTTCCCTCTCTATAAAAAGGGGGTGACCATGTTTAATAATTACAGATATTGAGTTAATACATGTAGACCCAAGTAGTAGATGATTCATAATGGTAGTGACGGTTACTATTTAGTATAAAACACATTTAACTCCCACATTCAGTTTTATTTTGAAGTTCTATGTTATTGTCATGCAGCTGTTAAACAATTGTGTCCTTGAATATGCTTGCATGTCCTTGGTAGATGAGAAATTCTAATATGTGAAAGGTATTTGGGGGTTCATCAAGATGAGAGGTGTGATAAATATAAGATGCCATTGTTTTTGCCTGTACTTTCTTCAGGGTATCCTGTCTTGGTAGTGAATGGAAGAGGGCCTGGTCCCTGGGGCAGTGCAGAAGGCACTTTCATCATCTCACTCACTGCAAATGTCATGTGAGGTTTCATGGAAGTATTAAGAGATCCAATTAAGAAGAATAGTTCTGAGTCTAAACCAGCCCAGAGTGGCTTCTCTAGGGGAAACTCCCCGCTCTGCTGGTACGTTTGTGTTTGTCATTAGGGACACCTTGTATCCCAGGTGCCTGCCTTGAGACATCTGCCTGAACTGGCTTCATGTTACACACAAATCCACATTCAGTAACACTATTATTTATAGGCTTAGTTATGTTAAAACAGACTTTCACTAAGTTCTTATTCTAGTGGCTGGTGGTTGTGGAAAGAGAAGGGATTAGAATGGGAAGTGAACTGTTAGCTTAAGGGAAGAGTAGGTGTTATGCTATCATGCGTTGCTTTTCGCCTTTGTGCAGCCCTGAATCTGTGGAGGCTAGTCCAGCAGTTAATGAGAAGAGCGTGTATTCCACTCATAATTATGGGACCACTCAGAGGCATGGGTGTCGAGGACTGCCTTATGCTGTGAGTATGCACTTGTTTCTCTCCAGAGCAGTGATCTTCTTGGAGTGTAATCCATTCTTATACATTGTGACTTTCTTGAAATGTTTATATGCAGCATGACGAAGTTGCCCCTTTTGCACTTCCCTGCCTCCAGCGGACGTCTAGCCCTGCATCATTGTTCTTGTTTTTATGTCCCAGTTGACCTTGGCATTTTGTTTTATCACTTTCCTGGTTGAAGCCAAAAAACGAAGGGTACTACTTTCTTCTTTCTTTCCATATGTACCATACTTTAGGGGAGAGAGGGGCCAGTGTTTGGACACTGTTGATTTAAAAAATCTTATTTTCAGGATCATAATTACGGAGCCCCTCCTCCTCCGACACCTCCTGCTTCTCCCCCTGTCCAGACGATCATCCCTCGTTCTGACCTGAATGGCCTGCCGTCGCCCGTAGAGGAACGCTGTGGAGACAGCCCGAATTCTGAAGGAGAGACTGTTCCTACCTGGTGTCCTTGTGGTCTTTCTCAGGATGGCTTCCTTCTCAACTGTGACAAGTGCAGGTAAGATCCTGTTTCATCTAAATTCAAACCTGGGTTGCTGGGATTAGGGTTTCTTATCAGTAGGGAAAAGCTCAAAGTATTTCTTCTTGTGTTTGTTAATGTAGATGATTCCTTAGTGCTCCTTGGCTCGAATTCTCTGCACTAGGTGAGAATTGCTGACAACAAGGAATGAGAGATTGATGTTAAAGCTATTGAATTTGATATGAAATTTAATGTCCTGGAAACATTTGGTAGGTGGGAGGGAGGGGGTAGTATACGCAGAGACACTTCTCCCATGTATGATGTGATGTGCTGCATGCTGCTGGAAGGACTACTTTAAGTTTATTTTCCCTCTTTAGGGGAATGAGCAGGGGGAAGGTTATTAGACTTCATCGGCGGAAGCAGGACAACATATCAGGTGAGCAGAAGGTGGCTTGAACCCACATTTTGACTGTAAATATTTTGATTTAAATGTTCTCCTATAATACTTTGCTATTTTCACATAAAGAAGTTCTGTCAAAATCACTGTATCTATCTGGAAATGTTTCTTAGACCTGTAACCGTCAAATTATTCTTTTTGGTTTTTCGAGACAGGGTTTCTCTGTGTAGCCCTGGCTGTCCTGGAACTCATTCTGTTGACCAGGCTAGCCTCGAACTCAAGAAATCCGCCTGCCTCTGCCTCCCAAGTGCTGGGATTAAAGGCGTGCGCCACCACTGCCCGACCAAATTATTCTTTGTAAGAACCAAAAAAAAAAAAATTTTTTTTTTTTGTTAAGTTAGCCAAATTATTCTTTGTAAGAACCAAAAAAATTTTTTTTTGTTAAGTTATCCATTTATAGTTAAAGACAACAGGATGTGAAGACTACTTTGAAGAGGAAAAATTGGTGGCATACAGAATAAATCTTACTTCATGCCAACAACAACAACAAAAATCTTGTTTTCAGAAGAAAGGTGGGGTCTATGTAGAGTTATAGTAGAGGTGATTTCTTACCAGATGTAGGACATGGAAGGGAGGAAGAAGGTGATGTTACAGTGCCTGATCTGTGTAATCATTTTTTTTCAGGTGGGGATAGCAGTGCAACAGAAAGCTGGGATGAGGAGCTTTCTCCTTCCACTGTGTTGTACACAGCAACACAGCACACACCTACAAGCATCACCTTAACTGTTAGAAGAACCAAACCCAAGAAGCGGAAAAAGAGTCCAGAAAAGGGTCGTGCAGCACCAAAGACGAAGAAGATCAAGGTATGCAGTACAAAAACACCTTGAATAGAAGGATGTCTGAAATAGTTCAAACATTTGATTCTGGCAAAAATATTCTAAAATTCTTTGAAGAAATTTGATGCCAATGTTTGGCCACTTTTTTTCTACTTTCAAAAAGTCAGCCGGTCAGTATTATGTATAACCAGAATGAACTCTCTTCTAACCTTTGTAACCATCACCACAGGCTCAGTTTCCTCTACTTCAGCCACCAGCCCAGGTATGGAATGCCAGCCCCTCCTGGTAAAATACATGGGAAATACAGCCTCAGATCTAAGCTTCCACTATCTTTGCAGCATCTCCCTACTTCTCTGCCACAAAGCAATCTGAAGTTCTTGACTTGGTTACATGGCTGACCTCATGTCATTAGGCTGATTGATTGTCCTATATCTATAGACAGAACAACAACATGATGAAATTTATCTTGAATGGTCTAGGTTTCCTTATTGTCTTGGTCACTTTTCTATACTCTTAGATAAAGGGTCTTTTAGAAGAAACATTTGTCTTTTCTATTCTTTCTTCCCCATCACAGCAACGTGGTTGCTCCTAGGTCACTTGCCCACCCTTTGTAAAGGGGATCAGTCTTTGTTTCCTTCTTAATTTCAAAACTGATAATCTGCAACTTAAGGATTATAATTACTTTCTGCTCAGTGTCAGCTGTTTGTATAGTATATAAGTGGTGCATGTTCTTACCTATTAGTTGTCTTGTTTCATCAAAGTATTGGAATTCATGTCAGTGTTCACATGAGCCTTTGAACTGTCCTTTTTCTTGACCATGGTTTGACATATACCGTTGTATTTGTTACACAGAAAATGAGACAGCATAGAACACTGGTTAGTACCTTAGTTTTAGTCGCATTTAGTGACATTTAGTGTCATTCTTGGTACCAAGTTTTGTTTTGTTCTACTTGTTTTCCTCTTTGGGATAGGCATTTCGAGAGGGATCCCGGAAGTCCTTGCGGATGAAGGTAAGGGGTAACCTTTCCTGATGCTGCATTTTACATTTGATCTTGCATTTTGGTTGGCTTCTTTCCTGACATTGATGGTCTGGGACTCTTGGAGTCTGCTTTTCACAAGGTTGTAATGTTGCCATTCAGTTTTCATAAATCTTTTCTTCAGAGTGGACTTTCTTACATGTTTTATGAAATATTTTCACATTTATGTTTCATTGTGGTGGTGTGGGGGATAATCACAGGTTTTTGAAAGAAAATGAGGCTAGTCTATTTTGTCCCAGTGGTTGGACTCAACCTCAGGAGTGAGAATTTTCTGGTGATGAGCTAGGCTCTTTTGTAAACTTTCCTTGACAACTTTGGCTTTGAATTACTGTTTGAAAGGATAACTCTTTAGTAGGAAATTGGTGTTGTTAATATGTGATAGTCTTATTGAAATAGCACTATTTTTCTTGGTGTTTGTTGGTATTTCTTGGCATATTTTTCTTGGTGGAGGTTTATGTAATGCTGCTTATCAAATAGTAAGGCTGGTGTGGCTTGGGTATGTGTGTGTGTTTGGAGAAGTAATGTACTTTTTAGATACTGGCTGGGTTTTGTTGTACTGGTTGGTTTTCAAAAGTTAAAGGAAAGGAGGTTTGGTTATCCTTTCTTGTATTTCTTTTGTCTTGTTCATGAGTAAGTTCACATACTCCCAAAAGTTTAGGATTGAAGAGCTTTAGTTTGGCTTTGAGTTGTGGTTTGGTTCTTCTAAGTATTCATCTCCCTAAATCTCTTAAGTTGGCTATTACATAAACAGTGACTCTTTAAGTTAGGATAAACTTACTAGGATTACTTTGTATTTAGTTGGAGTGCCAGTTGATGTTGTCATTGATGTCAAGTTACATTTTACCTTAAATTTGAAAGTCTGGCCTCTTATGTGGATAGGAGATTCTTTAATGAGATAGATCTACAAGTTGCCACATGTATGTTCAACTGTTCATTTCATTTTAATTCATTTACTAACAAGGACCTTATGTAGAATTTGGGGGCTAACTTTAGACTTCAACTGTAAGGGCCTCTTTTGTCCACCCCCTGCTATCAACTAATATTATAACTAGCTCGAGTTTCAAACCTTTAGAAAGACATCTGTTTCTCTCAGAGAAGTTTATATATACTTTCATTTTGCTTACAGTTTCAACAGAGCCTTGTAGGTATCTTAAAATTTAAATAGGAAAAAATTTAAATAGGTTTGACTTTAATTATCTTATAATTTTTAAGTGAGGTAATAAATTTTGTCCTCAGAATTAATGAAAACTCTTATAAAGATACAGGTAGTAGCTATAGGAATATATAGAGAATAGAATAGCATTTGGGTTTTTAATCCCAAAATCAAGACACAACTCTTAGCCAGTATTTTGGGTCAGCAAGGTGAGTAAAGGAACTTCCCACCAAGCCTGACAACTTGATTGTGATCCCTGAAACACTTTTGGTAGAAAGAGAAAATTCCCACAAGCTGTTCTCTGTGGCACAGGCATACTAGTAAAATATATGTTAAAAAATAAGACAATAAAGTGTTTCTTCAGTACATTTGGAAAAGTAATTCTGTGTGGTAATTTACATAGAATGATGGAACATTATTCAAAGTGTATTTGATAATGATTCCAAATGGTAACTTTCTCTGTGAGTGCTAGCATTATGGACTAGGTATTACTATTAGAAATAATAGGTGTCTTGGAGCTGGAGAGATGTCTCAGCGGTTAAGAGTACTGACTGTTCTTCTGATGGTCCTGAGTTCAAATCCCAGCGACCACATGGTGGCTCAAAACCATCTGATTCCCTATTCTGGTGCATCTACTATGTACATAGATATAATAAATAAAATTTAAAATATAAAAAAAGAAATAATAGGTGTCTTAAAAACAAATAGGTGACTCATTCCTAATACAAATACAAACCATTTGTACTGCTATACTAACACAGTTGAATATCAATCTATTTTGAAATTTTATGCAGTATGACAACATAAAATTCTTTTGTCTTTTTATGATTTTCCCCCTCCTAAGGAATTTGATATCAGTCTTGATAGATTGATTTTTACTACTGAAAATGGTCATGAAACCAGTAGTGAAGATACTGACTAGATTACTTTGTCACTTTATAAGCAGACAGATGATTTTCTCACTTGAAGGTGTCCAAGACCTCACAATTCATTGATAGTAGCTGATTTCAGTCCATTACTCTTACACTACGCCAACTGTCAAGTAAAAACAAGTATCTTGCTTATCCTACCACCCATGTTCATGAATGGTCTGTTACTAATTCACTTGATCTTTGTTCTCTACAGAATTCTCCCTCTGAAGCACAGAATTTAGATGAAAATACCACTGAGGGCTGGGAAAATCGGATAAGACTATGGACTGATCAGTATGAAGAAGCTTTCACTAATCAGTACAGTGCAGATGTACAGAATGCCCTTGAGCAGCATCTCCATTCTAACAAGGAATTTGTGGGCAAACCTGCTATTTTAGACACTATCAATAAAACTGAACTGGCCTGTAACAATACAGTAATTGGTTCCCAAATGCAGGTAAGCACTAAAGCATTAAAGGCACTGAGAGATTGAAATTACTTTAATAACCAAAGAACCAGAGTGGAACAAAATTATTATTCCGTACCAAATAACAAATGAACTACCTTCCTTCTGATCCTCTCTGACCAAAATCAGGTTATAGTAACTAAGCTGTCTAGGCACATGTTTGAGAAATGAGGAGTTACAAAAGATTTATAGAAAGCTATAAATTTATAAAGTAGACACAGCTCCACTTACATCTTAAGTTTTTCTTTGATCTTACCCTCTCTGGGACCACTAATTGGAACGTGTTTCCTGGAAAGTTGAGATTATGTTAAAAAAAATTTTCTGATCTCCAACATACATAGTACACTGATAAAACGGGAAAGTGTTGGTCCTTTGTAACAGTTATGAAACACTGCAAATGTTTACCACACTGCTATTGCTAGTCTTAAAAGTTAACACTGTTTTTATTCAGTTACAGCTGGGAAGAGTCACTCGTGTTCAGAAGCACCGGAAAATCCTGAGGGCTGCAAGAGATTTGGCATTGGACACTCTTATAATAGAATATCGTGGGAAAGTCATGTTACGACAACAATTTGAGGTCAATGGGCATTTCTTTAAAAAGTAAGAACGTCATTCATTGAGTGTTGAGGGCTTTCATGGTTCTGCTGACCAGTCATTCAGATAAGCTCGCATCTGTTTGCTGTTGGTACAAAAGGGCAAATAAATCTGCAAAACACTTAGTATATGCACTAGTGATGACTCCTTTCCAAGCCCAGCGTTCCTTGTTTTTTTTTAATTCATTAATGAAAAGCAGACAAGTCTATGGTTGCTAGCTTAGGTGTTGCAAATGACTGTTCCTTGTTGAGTCAGCATATGCATCACATTTGTAGTCATGGGGTGGCCCTTTTGTTTGTGTTGAGAATTACAGGAATTTTAATTATATCCCTAGACCATATCCCTTTGTGCTCTTCTACTCAAAATTCAATGGTGTAGAGATGTGTGTCGATGCTCGTACTTTCGGTAATGATGCTCGGTTCATCAGAAGATCATGTACACCAAATGCAGAGGTAAGCTATCTTTAGCAACTTCCTTTTCAATGGAACCACCAAAGGACACGTTTACTGAAGAAACAATCTGAAAACTTCACCCAGATAAAGGTCTGTAGCTAATAGTTGTATGATTTTTAAATGCAGAGATGAAAAAGTAGAAGTGTGGTGCCATATGGAGATGGGATAAAGACAAGAAATAGGTTTTCTTTAGCGAGGACAGAAATGAAAAAAAAAAGGCAAGTTAGTATTTGCTAAGAAGTAAAACAGACTGGATAAGAAGTCTATAAATTGAACTGGAAAAAAAATAAAAATGCCATGTGGTTGGAATTGTCATTAAGTCCAGCTAAGCCATTTGTCTTTGCTGTTGTGGGAAACAGAGTGGTGAAAATTTGTAAATATTTCTAAAATTCATTAATCGATATATTCACAGTAAGTGCAATAAGGTTAACACAGCTTTGTTTGTAGGCTGAGGAAAGTCTAATAGATTGTTCATTAGTGTACTATCAAATGATAGAGGTAAATAAATTAACAGACTACTCAAAATAGGCAGAAATTATTTGGGTCATGCTTTTCCCATTTATGAAAACTTGGTTTTGGTTTGGAAGGCAAACATAATGATGTCTTGTTCATACAGGTGAGACACATGATTGCAGATGGGATGATTCACTTGTGTATCTATGCTGTATCTGCTATCACCAAGGATGCTGAAGTCACCATTGCATTTGATTATGAATATAGTAACTGGTAAGACCTCAGAAATTTCTACCAGCATGGATGGCCTTAAGATTTTAAGTTTGTTTTCAGTTCTCCACCCCCTCCTTGTTTTGTTTGTTTTGCTTTATTTATTTTTTAGAAGTAATTTTTTATTTATTTATTTATTTATTTATTTATTTATTATATGTAAGTACACTGTAGTTGTCTTCAGATGCACCAGAAGAGGGTGTCAGATCTCATTACAGGTGGTTGTGAGCCACCATGTGGTTGCTGGGATTTGAACTCGGGACCTCCGGAAGAATAGTCAGTGCTCTTATCCGCTGAGCCATCTTACCAGCCCCCAGTAATGTATTTTTTGCCAAGAATCTGTGTGATCCTAGCGAATAGGAGGCAGAAGCATGTGGATCTGTGTGAATTTGGGGTCACTGAGGCATTGCTGGCCAACCAGGCCCTGTCTCTGGAAGAAAAATAAAAGCTGTAGGGACAAGTGGGTTAGTGGAGGTTTGTTTTCTTTCCAATTCTATGCATAGGTTAGAGGTAGACATATACAGAAAAACTGAATGTTTTTTGAAAGTATCATACCAGTTCTAATTCATTCAACAATAACATCACAGGAGATTATTACACCAGTGTTTCAATAAAGCAAATAGTTAGTATGCCGTAATATTCTGTTTTCAAGAATACTGAGATCCTTTTGGTTGTTTCTTTGGCACAGTAATTACAAAGTGGACTGTGCTTGTCACAAGGGAAACCGGAATTGCCCTATACAGAAAAGAAATCCCAATGCTGCAGAATTGCCACTCCCACCTCCTCCTAGCTTTCCCACCATTGGAGCAGAGACCAGACGTAGAAAAGCACGGCGGAAAGAGCTGGAGATGGAGCAGCAAAATGAGGTTCCAGAAGAGAATCATGACCCACAACCACAAGAAGTTCCAGAAAAAGTAACTGTGTCCAGTGAGCATGAGGTAATCTCCCTGAGCAAGTCAGGGTGGTCTGTCCCATGTGTTGTTTTAGAGAGCTATACTAAAACATTCACTGCTATTTACATACATCAATATGAGTATGCTTATTTAGATTTTCTTTTCACTTTATGATATTCAGAACCGCCGCAAAGCCAGGGTATAGTGGCACACTACACCAGTATTCAGGAGATAGAGGCAGGTGGATCTCTGACTTCTAGGACAGCCCAGGCTGATACACAAAGAAACCTTGTCAAAATAGGAAGGGGGGCAGGGAGGGAAAGGAAAGGAGAAAAGAAAATCATGAGACCTGATTCAGAAAGAAAAATAATATCAAAAAAATCACCCTTTAGGGCCTGGTATGGTGATACTCCTATATAATCCCAGCATCTGTAAGGCTGAGGCTGGGTGATTATGAATTTGAGGCTAGCTTAGGCAGTATGATAAGTCCCTATCTCAAGAAACATACAAACAAAAATAAAGCATCCTTTGACTCATAGACCACCTGCTTAGCATGCATAAGGACCTGGACTTAATTCCCAGCATAGAGCATAGAAAGCAATAGGGAGGTAGTGATGCCAGAATAAAGCAGGTTGATGCTCAGAGTTTGTATATGATCTAATAGTGCCTCTATCTTAAAGGAAGTTGACAATCCAGAAGAAAAACCGGAAGAAGAAAAGGAAGAGGCTACAGATGACCAGGAGAACTCAGCTCATAGCAGGAGGGTAAGTACCATCTAGTAGATGTCTCGGTACTTTTCCTAACTTAGAGATTTTTACCATAAAGTACGTTTCATTATAGTTTTTACTGTTCTACATGTAGGCATGCTCACAGTAGTTATGATAACTATCTGTTAATGGCTTTATATTATATTATAAATTATAAGTTATATTAAACATATTATAAATTATTATTATTATTATTATTATATTTCCTTCCAACAACTGGATTTCCCTAAAACTTTTGAAGACCAAAATTTGTTAGATTAGTTTTCTTCCTTTGTTTTTGTGTTTTTATATTTAAAAACTAAAATCAAGTAGAGCTGCTGATAGCACAGATGTACAGCGAGTACAAGGCCTTGAGTTCGATCCCAAATTACTGAGAGAATAGGGAGATAATCAGCATTGCTAGTCCTCTATCCCTGTGACAGGAATGCTTATGAACAACAACTTGAAGGAGGCCAAGTTTACCTATGCTCAAGTTGCACAGGTCCAGGTCTGTTGGCTTCATTGCTTTGGGAGCAAGCAGAAATAAGACAGGAGTTCACTGCAAAGAAAACCTGCTTACCTCTTTGCTACCAGGAAGCTGAGAGGAAAAAAGTCAAGAGGCCAAAGATGAAATATACTTTTCCATGGCACCCAGTGGCTTGCTTCCTCCACGAAGGTGCAGTTCCTGGGGTCTCCACAATCTCCCAGTAGCACTTACCATTTGATTTCTGAGCCTTTAACTGAACATGAGCCTTTGGGGGCACATTCCATATCCAAACTATATATTTTTTTGTCAGATTGATTAAAAATGTTTGCTAATTGTGCTCATTTGTGCTTAGGAAAAGTTTAATGGCAATTTACTTTGGTTTTGAGCTCTGAAAGTAGGACAGAAATTGCTTGTAGTACAATGTGTTGAGGTAGCTCACCTATTTTTAAACATTTAGCTTTTGAATTTACTTTCTTTTTACAACTGTTTACTATATTTAAAACAATTTTTAAAATTTTTTATCTTAAAGTTTAGTGATCCATATACTATCTTAATAATACTTTGAATAAATTCTTGTAAACCCCACAAATTTTACTTCTGAAATAGCTTCTGGTTTCCTTTTTTTTTTAATATTGTTTTTAATACTTTTCCACCCTCAGACTCGGGAAGACAGAAAGGTTGAAGCCATCATGCATGCTTTTGAAACTTTAGAAAAAAGGAAGAAACGGCGGGATCAGCCTGCAGAACAGAGCAACTCTGACATAGAGATTACTACTACTAGCAATTCAGAGATAGTAGTTGGAGAAGAGACAAAAACTGCAGCCCCGGAGTCTGAAGTTAGCAACCCTGTTTCAAATGTTGCCATCCAAAGCACCCCACAGAGCACTGGTGTGAATACTCGGAGGTCTTCCCATGCTGGGGTAAGAGGGAAAACTCTTCAAAGTCCCGTGTATGCTAATGTCAGTAGTCTTTTTTTTTTTTTTTTTTTTTTTTAAGAATCGTAGAAGTTAGTATATTCAACATTATTATTCTGTACCAGAATAAATGAAGCTATTTTGATCTCAACAGCTGATTTGTGGGATGCAGAGAGACCGGTGGAGTCAACATTTGAATGACAAAGTCCCTTAGCACTTAAGTGCCTCCCAGATAAGCACTGTGATAAGTTCATAGAATTCTTTGGTTTGGGAGAATACATACTGAACATGAAGAAGGCTTCACCTAGCTTAGTCTCCATCCCTAAGGGGAGGAAGCAAATCTTTGTGTTTCTCTCACAGATTCTCTGAATAGCTCGGGTACATGACTGACATTCCAAGAGCTTCTTAGGACTGGTGTTTAATGTAGAACCTCTGGGTATATAAAAGAAACAAGAATTGTCTTGCCTAAGAACCTTAATATTAGTTACCTAGCTTTACCTAACTTTTGACCTATTTTATTTTTTTAGATGTTTATTAGAAATAGAATTAATTAAGCCACGTGTTTGTGTATGGTCTATTTAGGTAATAAAGTCTATAAAATTTTGCACAAAAAGATTACCTTTTTTTTTTTTTAACATTTGTTTTGTGACTGGGTCTTTCCATATAGTCCTAGCTGGCCTAAAACTTGCTTTGTAGAGCAACCTAGCCTTAAATTCACACAGGTCTACCTGCCTCTGCCTCTGCCAGATATATGACACAGTGCCCAGTTCAGATATATTTATTTTTATACTTATGTGTGAACAGACAGACACATACCTTCTTACATGTATTTATGTGCACCATGTATATGCCTGGTACCCACAGAGGCCAGAAGATGGGATTGGATCCCCATCTAAAACTAAAACTCTAGTTAGAGGAGTTTGTGAATGCTAAGAACTGAGCCCAGGTCTTTACTGCAAGAGCACCAAGTGGTATTAGTTGATGATTCATCTTTTCAGCCTCAAGGATTAATTGAATATGACAATAAATCTTCCTCCCCCCCCCGCTATTATCATTTAGAACATGTTAAATAGATAGGAAATTAAATAAGAAACAGGTAAGACATTTCTGATGCTAGGTGAGAGATGGCTTGTCTAATCCTAGTACTCGGCAAGCTAAGGCAAGAGGATTGTAAGCTAGAGGCCAACCTGGGAAATCCTGTCTATAAAGGAGAAGGGAGCCAGGCGGTGGTGGCGTATGCCTTTAATCCCAGCACTTGGGAGGCAGAGGCAGGCAGATTTCTGAGTTTGAGGCCAGCCTGGTCTACAGAGTGAATTCCAGGACAGCCAGGGCTACACAAGAGAAACCCTGTCTCAAAAAACAAAAAAAAAAAAAAGGAGAAGGGAAATTTCTAGTAAACATTTGACCTTGATATTGTTATAGGATGGAGCTGCAGAAAAGCCAGTCCCCAAACCACCTCCAGCTAAGCCTTCTAGACCCCGACCGAAAAGTAGAATTTCTCGGTACCGGACCAGTTCAGCCCAAAGACTAAAACGCCAGAAGCAGGCCATTGCACAACAGGCAGAGCTGTCACAAGCTGCCTTGGAAGAAGGAGGAAGTAACAACTCAGTAACTCCTCCTGAAGCTGGAAATATAGACAGTTCAGGAGAGAGCAGACAGTTAGCAGGGTCGGACCCAACTGTGATACCAGTTACTGGATCCCATGTCAACCGTGCTGCATCTAAATACCCCAAAACCAAAAAGGTAAGTGACAGTATAAATTTCATATGGTAAGGTGGGCGTATCATGGTAAAGTAAGAGGGCCAGGCTGTTAAGATGGTTCAGTGAGTAAGAGCACTTACTGCTCTTCCTAAGGTCCTGAGTTCAAATTCCAGCAGCCACATGGTGGCTCACAACTACCTGTAATGAGATATGATGCCCTCTTCTGGTGTGTCTGAAGACAGCTACAGTGTGCTTATTAAATAATAATAAATAATAATTAATTAATGAAAAATTATTTCTAAAAAGGCAAGAGGGCCTATAATACCCAAGGAAGAAATAATCTTCGAATTACTAGATTAGACATTCTAGATAAAAGTTGTTTATGCTGAAAGCTGAAACCATCCTACTTACTTTTTGTTCACTTGATTTTAGATAGTCTAAGTCACTGATAAAGCAAAGTATTCAAAAAAAAACCAAAGTATTCTTTCTTTATGAGCATGGAAAAGGTAAAGGAAAGATACCCTTACACTCTGAATGCTCAACTCATCTTCACTATGGTTGTTGCATCTGTTTCTAGTTTTAGTTGAGGTTTGATTTGTGGACTGCACTATTGCTTCTGGTACCTGTTACAAATGCAGTGATAACTAATGGTTTTCATTTTGTTTTGTGTTTTAAACCTTTAGTATCTAGTTACAGAATGGTTAAATGACAAGGCAGAGAAGCAAGAATGCCCTGTTGAGTGTCCGTTGCGTATCACCACTGACCCAACTGTGTTGGCAACAACCCTGAACATGCTACCGGGTCTTATTCATTCCCCATTAATTTGTACCACCCCCAAACACTACATTCGCTTTGGCTCACCCTTTATGCCAGAGAGGCGTCGAAGGCCCCTTCTACCTGATGGCACATTCAGCTCCTGTAAGAAGGTATGTATCTGTCTGTCTGTCTCTCTCTCTCCTTTCCCCACCCCACCTCTTTCCCCCCTCACTCCCCCCATGTGCATATACCTGCCCATGAATGAAAGTATGTTTAACACTGTAGGATGCATATAATTGTAGCATATTTTACATAATTGTCTAGATTGTCTGTAATTTCTAGATAACTTTGTGAGTTTATTTTGTGTTGTTAAACATGGAACCAGACTCTTTAGAAGCCACTATTGTCAAGTTGGAATGTATACTGCATTTCTGTGTGCTCAAACTTTTGTCTGTTTACCTGGCCATACCTAGAAGCTTTTCAAGTTACTAACTGAGAGAGAGCACAGGGCAATTGATAGGATAGACGTGTTTTGTATATGCTTTTGTGGTACTGGTTAGCATGGTAATTTGTGACTATTGTGTGATGTTGGACCCTAAATAATTAGAGAGCAATTATATTCATAAAAGCAGATAAGATTGTGGTTGTAACTAAGTAATCAATTACTATTATTTCTTAAAAGAGTTTAGAAAAAAATTATAATTGCTGTTACTTGGTCAGTAACAATGGGTTAGATAGACTACTCATTCCCTGCCTTTCTGGGACTTTCTAGTTGTTATTGTTTTGGGTCTAGCACCTGTAGTGTTTGGTAGTTGTTTTGGGAATGCACTTCATTAATTCCCTCATTTGTACATATGTTCCAAGGGTGTCTTGGGAATAGAGTGTTCTTCAAGCCTATAATGCTTTTCAGTGTTTTCAGAAACACAGGACACAGTTTTCCTAGCTCTTCCTTTAGGTAGGGTTCTTTTCCCTGGAACACCTTTTTCTCTAATCCTCAGATCTGGATTCAGGCTGCCACCCTCAGTGTCTGCCATTGTTCCTCTTCCACTGGCATTACATACATGAGGATGCTGCATGTAGCTTATTTGATGTGATGAAGTCTCCAATTCCAGGCAGGTCTTCCCTGATTCCTCCAAACTTAAAAAAGATTTTTTCTTTCCCCAAGAATATAATAAGTTATTTCTTGGGGACGGGAATATGAAGGATCAAAAGAATGGCATGGGATATGGAAGGGGAGCAAGGGAACAGGGGTCTGCATAAGGGACAGACAGTGCTACTGAGTCAGTAGTGCACTGCAGAAGCCTAAATACCACACCTACAAAGGAATGCACTCGCTTGGTTTGTGTGGGGAAAACTTCCCAAAAGAAGATTTTTCTGAGAAATTTGACCACAAGGTCCTTGTCAAAGGGATTTTGGATGATGCAGTAATGTAAGTAACTTAGTGACATAAGTAACAACAATAAAAGTTTTTGAAAATCTGATCACTATAGGAAGAGCTGGGTGTCTAGGGAATTCACATCCACCACTCACTTAGCTTCTCTTGGGTCTTAAAGTGTTTATCAGAAAAGGAAAATGGTTTGTTGTACAAAAACACTATTGCCCATGATAACCAGGTATGATAGTCATGTTACATCATTCAGAAGGCAAAGACAGGGCTGGGCTGCAAAATCTCATCTCAAAATCCAAAACAAAACATGATTTACTGGCTATGGTTAGTGATAGCACTTCCTAAATCTAAAATAGCAAAACATACTCACTCTACCCGCAGAATAAACTCTGTTCAATTCTTCAGTATGTGTAAAACAGGAAGCCGATGTGATGGTTAAGTAGGCAAACACTTAAATTCCATCCCTAGACGCACGTAAAAGTGGAAGGAGAAGACCTGTTGATACAGTTGTCCTCTAACATCCACACCAAGGCAAAATCTGCAGTTCCCCACAAAATAATGGTTTCTTAAGATATAATATTTAAGTAATAGCAGAATCCTAACTGCTTTTATGAGGAGTGTTGAAAATTAGAAAAGAAGGACCCTACCGGGCGGTGGTGGCACACACCTTTAATCCCAGCACTTGGGAGGCAGAGGCAGGCGGATTTCTGAGTTCGAGGCCAGCCTGGTCTACAGAGTGAGTTCCAGGACAGCCAGGACTATACAGAGAAATCCTGTCTCGAAAAACCAAAAGAGAAAAAGAAAAAATGGAAAGGGCGTAAGTATAGTTAAAATACATGATGTGTGTATATAGAAAAGTATGAGACCTGCTATATAATTAGTATGTGCTAAGAAAAAGCAACTTTAAAAAAAAGAACTATTGCTGGGCAGTGGTGGAGCACACACCTTTAATCCCAGCACACATGTACATGTACATATATATACACACATATACACGTATAGTATGTGAGTACACTGTAACTGTCCCCATACACACCACAAGAGAGTATTAGATCCCATTACAGATAGTTGTGAGCCACCATATGATTGCTGGGAATTGACTCTCAGTACCTCTGGACAAGTCCTCTGTTAACTGTTTAGCCAACTCTCCAGACCCCAAAAGCAAAAATTGTTTTAAAAAGGAATTTTGGGGTGTAGATTGCCTGTAAAACATTTTTATCAAGGTAGTAAAATCAGTTGTAAAATCTATTCTGGTATCTAAGAAAAGCTAGTAGAGGCTTTGGAGAGATGCCTCATCAGTTAAGAACACTTGCTGCTCTTGCAGAAGACCCAGATTTGGTTCCTAGCACCCACATGGTGGTTCACAGCTGCTGTAATCCTAGTTCCTTCCAGAAGATTTGATGAACCAAGCATACATACAATACATAGAGGCAAAACAGTCACATAAAAAAATAAAATTAATCTTTTTTACAAAGAAAGATTGATGATAATTTAGTAAGGATTAATATAAAGATTGTTATAAATAATGTGGGCTAACATTTGAAATTCCTTATTGGCAATTATACAGAATTGCAATCTTTTTGTTTCTTTCTTGTTTGTAGAACTGCAGAGATCCAAGCAAACGAACTTGTTTAAAAGTGTAACTTACAGGTGGATTTCTGAGTTCAAGGACAGCCAGGGCTATACAGAGAAACCCTATCTTGAAAAACAAAAACAAACAAACAAAAAAAAAGTGTAACTTACATAGAAAATCTACTTCCTTGAGCTTTTGTTTTTGTTGTTTCATTACTATATTCAAAGGGAAGTGGTTCTCATGGGATGTCAGAGAATTAGTCTGGAGTCCATTGTCTCCCACCTTTACATCAAATTGAGATCATCAGGCTTTGCAACAAACATTTTTACTTACTGAGTGTTCTCACCAGCTGTCTTTGAGTTCCTGTTATCTGTTAGGTTTTGTATTTTGCTTGTTTACTTACTTACTTTTAAAAGTATCAAAATAATCCAGGCTTATCTGTAAATCTATGTAGAATACACTGACTTGAGACTCATGGAGATCTGCCTACCTCTGTCTCTTGAATGCTGGGATTAAAGACATAAACCACAACACTTGGCAGTTGTGTCTCCATTGGCAACACATAGAAAGAAATTGGATTTAACTGAACTCCAAGACTCTGACCAGCCTCATCCTTAGTTGTCTGCCCACGCCTCTTTTTTAAGCAGGGGTGGGTATCCAACCCTGGTTCTTCTACAGGCTGGATAAGCACTTTAACCAATGAGACTATCATAGCAAGGCTGCTTCATTAAAATTAATCTTAAAATTGTTATGGCCAGTGATGTGGCTCAGTTGGAAGAGTGTAAACCATTCCCAATGGTGGTGGGGTCCACCTCATAAAACTCGGAGTAGCTGTGGTGCAGATTTATTGTCATAGACTTGGGAGAGGTGGAGGCAGAAGGATCAGAACTTTGAGGTCAGCTTCATAAGACCACCTTACCCTCCCTTCCTAAAACCCTTATTTACATTGGAATTCAGTTTAAATTGCTTCTTCAATATTTCTCGAATTTAGTATTTTAGCTCATATAAATAAAAATAAATATTTAAAATAAAACACAACAAAGAACAAAGAAAAACATTAATTTGTATGTATGTATCCATCCATCCATCCACCCAACCACCTACCTGCCTACCTCTCAGACTTAACTGAATTTAGACACTCCTGGAAGAATAATAAATGTCCTCACAAATGAACAATCTGGGTATGAGCATACAGACACAAACTTGTCCTACACTGCTTTTTAACTTAGGAGGTTTTTCTAATGATATATGAAACAGTGGGTCTATTAGTAAGAATATATACTGTTCTCTGGAGAGATGGCTTAGTGATTTAGAGTACGTGTTGCTCTTGCAAAGGACCTAGGTTTGGTTACTGACACCCATATAGAGGCCATGTGAAAGTCCAGTTCAACTCTGGCCCCTGAGTGCACCAGGCACACATGTGGTACACTTACATGTATGCAAGTAAAATGCTCATACAACAAGAAATTGACTCAGATTTCTAGCTTAAAAAAAAAAAAGTTTGGCTTATTCTGCCCAGAAAATGTTTATGTTGTATAATCCAATCTGGATTTTTTTCAAGAAACTGAATTCCAATGACAATAAATCTGCACCACGGCTACTCCGAGTTTTATGAGGTGGACCCCACCACCATTGGGAATGGTATACACTCATATAAATAAAAATTTTTATTTACTTTTATTTATATGAGCTGTCTTCAGACACCCATCAGAAGAGTGCATTGGATCCCATTACAGAGGGTTATGAGCCACTATGTGGTTGCTGGGAATTGAAATTAGGACCTCTGGATGAGCACTTAGTGCTCTTAACTGCTGAGCCGTCACTCCAGCCCTGTTTTGTTTTATAATAAACATGTGAGCCTTTAGTTAGTGTCCCTCTTTGTTTTGAATAAAGTTGTTGGAACATATGTAAAGAATATTTGGTGTTCAAGATTCTTTAGAAAATTACTATGGTTTGCATTGTTTTATTTACCTTTGAAAGTTTGTTATAGTTTGTTACTTTAAACATAAACATACTGCTAAAATTATTGGGAGAGGTAAGTAATCATAGATAAGTGAATGGGTATATTTAAAATATATATTCAAAGTTACTTAAATCATTAAGAAAAGAAGTTGAAAAGTTGGACGGTTTATGGTGCTGTGCTACAAGGTTTCTTTGTATATTTGAGTTCATTGGCTACAGTGTATAAACCCAGTCTTTTTGTCTCTGGACCAGAAGTGCATTCAGAAATTTGCCCAAAATAAGGCATCTCTAGTAATTGGGAGAGCAGGTGTCATACTAGGTCTTTACATTCCAATGCTTAGTTATTTCACTGTTCTATTTCCTTTTCAAACATGCCTCACCTGCCTTTGGACCTCCTAAAAACACTTTTCAGTGTATTTTACAGAAAACAGAATTGTTTTAAGACTTATTTATTTTCTAAATAGAATTTGCATAGATGAACAGAATAGGAATTTAAAGGTAGTCTTATCCATAGGAAGAAATGGTCGTTTTTTTGTTTTTTTTGTTTGTTTTTTTTGTTTTTTTTTTTAATGAATTCTAAATATTGTAAAAAAAAAAAAAAAATCAACAAGAGGACACTGAAGAAAGACTTACTTGATTTGACTCTGATTAGCCTTAGAGACAAGACTAGCGACATCTTACTTCTCAATGTCCCATCTGGTTTTATATAAGCTCCCTTTTTTTCTAGCCTTAAGATTTAGAATGTAAACTTTTCTTTTTTTGTTGTTTTTTTGTTGTTGTTGTTTTGTTTTGTTTTGTTTTGTTTTGTTTTTGTTTTTTTCAAGACAGGATTTCTCTGTGTAGCCTTGGCTGTCCTGGAACTCACTCTGTAGACCAGGCTGGCCTCGAACTCAGAAATCTGCCTGCCTCTGCCTCCCAAGTACTGGGATTAAAGGCATGCGCCACCACCGCCCAGCTAGAATGTAAACTTTTATATGGCTTTCTTACACTGGAAATTTTTCTTTTTTTTTAATAATGTTTTCTCTTTTTTCTTTATTTTTTTTCCTTTTTTTTGAGGGAAATAAAGGAATTTCAAATTTGAGTTTCTGTCTTCTGAATGGAAAAATAAATTTAAAATAACCCGTGTATAATATAAATTTTAAAACTTGTATATTCATGGCAAAGAATATTTCATTTGTCCTCCCTAGCTAATGTCCCCCATCTATGAAAAAAGGCTTTAGACCAAAATGACTTCAGAGATCTCCCGTACCTTCCAAGGATCTGTGCTTCTGATAACCTGTGTGTTGATACTCTACGTAAGAGAGCATATCCCTCTTGGATTTGGCTTTTTGGACTTCTTGTTATGTCCTAGAACATGAATGTGATTCAAGTGATTCTTAATTATTTTTATGTATATATACCCGTTCACTTACCTGTCTTTACTTTGTTCTTCAACTTAGTAAACCATAGATACTTACATGATAGACAATTTTTCATAGTAAAATTTCCTTGAAGTTTTCCCACATTCTAATTAACCACTGGTAGAACTACTCTGTTGAGAATATTTACTGAACTATGTTATATTCTCTAAAGGTATAAAATTATACTAATTTACCTTTTCCTATTTGGAGACAGTCTGTCTGAAATTAATGTTTATCAAAATTGGATCTGTCTTATGTCAGGACAGGAGAGCCACAGAATGGTGAGCAACTTACAACTGCGTGTCTTAAAAAACAAAATCACAGAATATCCTTTTCTACAGAATACCTAATCATACCTTGTAATTTTGTAAGCTTTCATATTTCTCATCCATCTAGCTACTAAAAGAAGTTGAGAGAATTCTTGCAAAACTTCTTCCACTTTTTTATTTCTTCAGAACCTCCTCTTTTTTTTTTCCTTCCTACCTCAGTGATTCGCAGTTATGGGGACATAATTTGTACAGACTACTTGAGGGGGGAATAGAAGCTTGTATACAGATTATCACTTAAGGACCTTTTAAAGTGTCAGCCTATTTTTAACAACTTTACTACCTAAGTAGTGTGGAAAGTTGAATGGTTACTATTTTTTTATTGGTTGATAGGATCCCACAGCTGTCAGAGCTTTGCCTAGTAGAAAAAACTTACTTGACTGTGGGGAGTGTAACTTGGTTGGTAGAGTGCCTCCCTTGATCAAGTAAGTCCCTATCACCACATACATAAACTTGGTATTGTGGCACAAGCCTGGCCCGGAAGGTGAAACAGAAGCATGAGTTCAGGGTCATCTTTAGCTAGATGTTTAGATGTTTGAGGCCAGCCTAGGTTCCATGAGACTATTTCAGCACTAATGTCCATTAAAGAGAAGGGAAAGAACAGCCAAAGCTGGCCTTGGCTGCACAGGCAGAACCCTGGCCAGAACCACTATGAAACTGTGTGAATACATTTGTATGTGTTTCTCACCAATTAATGTGTAATGATTTGGTTAGTGCACTGAAAATAGGTGTATTTTAAATGGTTATTAAAAATTCTCTGGGTTTTTCCTCCCATTATAGCGCTGGATAAAGCAAGCATTGGAAGAAGGGATGACTCAGACATCATCTGTGCCCCCAGAGACTAGAACACAGCACCTATACCAAAGTAATGAGAATAGTAATTCTTCTAGTATCTGTAAAGATAATGCAGGTATGTATTTGATATGAACAGTCATCACTTGAGGTTCACAGTAAAATTTTCAGTGTTGGTTCTCTGATATAAAAAGAAATAGTGTGTTCTCTAAATAGTTAATTTACATCTGTCTTTACAGAGGAAGAGAAAGATCTCCAGTCAGGGGTCAGTTTTCCCAGGACGACAAAGAAGGAACTAGACAGTGTACAGATAACAGCAGAAATGGTTATAAAAAAGGTTAGATACATTTAACGTAGTAAGTTTAGGAGTTATTATTTGTATGTATAAGGGGAGACAGTAGAAAGTGGTGGAACACTAATGTTCAGGGGACAGTTGGAAATGTTAAGTGGCTTGTTGGGTGGAACCTGACTTAAAGGGGCAGGAAATACTGGCATCTGTGGCAGACTTCTAGCTGAAAGCATTGGTGCAGTGACTTACGATATCCAATTTGTTTGTTTACTTATTAGACAGGGTTTTTCTGTTTAATAAGATGGTATCAAACATCCTCTCACATGGTACTCACATTCAGATCAGTTTTCTGAATATCATGTAATCAAAAAATACTATAGCTGGATATAGTGATACTTAGAATCCTAGTACTTGGAAGACAAAATAAGACGAGGATTACTGCAAGTTCAAGGCCAGCTTGGGGTAAAAAGCAAGATCCTGTTTTAATAGGAAACAGCAACAACAAAATTTACCAATGCAGATTAGTTACTAAAACTCACATTAAGGTTACAGCTAACATAATACTTCAGACTATTGGGGGGAGGGGTGGTTGTGGGTTTTTTTAAACCACCATTTGTTGACTTACTAAGTAATTATGAAGTTGAATTTAAAAGAATTTTGTAAATAATTGCTTTATATTAAAATTCTACTTTCATCTAGGTTTTAATCTGTTCACCTAATGACAGATTCATTCAAGTTTAGCTTAATAAATGTTGAGGCAGTTTTCAGTTGTGTCAACTTACTGACAACTTTTAGAGTATAATTAGAGTAGCTGAATTAGACTGTGATGTGTGCTTTCCCCTATCTAGTGGTATGTTGCACATGTATATAGTTGATCTTGGAGAACAAACTGAATGTCCCAGCTATCACACATTCAGAGAGAAATTGTCTTTGTTACTACATACCCTCGGTGGAATAGAATTAGCACTGTTGGTCATCAACTTGTATTACATTTCTATTCTCCTCTCTAGCAAGTTGTGAGAGACATTGTCAGAAAATACCTTGCCCTTAAGTATCAGTATAAACCAAAGAAAAGCATTACATAAATCAGTTGTACTGAATTATTTTGTTGAGTTTCAGAAGTTTTGTTTACAAGAATATGGAGGAAAGTGAGAGATGTGAGAAAAGAAAGTGAGGAGATGAGTTAACACAGATTAAAAAAAATCAAATAAACCTTTATATGAGGATTCTCTCTACCCTGTGTGATGTTACTAAATGTCTCTGAATTTAATCTATAAATGACTGCTTCATGAGGCTAATAAGAAACTTAGTTCAGTATCAGACCCATATCTGAATTACTGCTGTCATTCTACATAGAATACTCTTTTTTATCACATATGAACTACCTAGATTAAAGATGATAAATTCTTCCACTGGTATGGTTGTGCTTAATGTGTTTAATACCAGTAATCAAGACTGATGGAAAAATCTTGGTTTTCAGGCCAGCCTGGGCTGTATAGTAAGGCTATCACAAAAGGAAAAGTCAAAGAATGTTAAAAGCTAAAATTAAATAAAAATAAGATGTATTAACATAAAGAAGAGATCAAATGTTCATTTGTAAATAATATGCATATATCCCTAAAAATACCTTAATAATCAACTGAAAAATTCAAAACTAATAATAGTTGAATAAAATTCTTGTTTAGAAATAAATACTCCTTAAAATGAATGAAGACAGACAGGTTTTTGTCATCCTCAAATTTAACTACCTGAGAATGGCCGTACTTGGATATGTGATGCATTTTTGAGAAATACTTTGCAAATTTGAGCATAAAGGAAATTCTTTTGTTTTGTTTTGTTCTTTTGAGACAGGGTTTCTCTGTGTAGCCTTAGCTGTCCTGGAACTCACTCTGTAGACCAGGCTGGCCTCGAACTCAGAAATCTGCCTGCCTCTGCCTCCCAAGTGCTGGGATTAAAGGCAGGAAATTCTTTATTCAGTAATAGAAAGAAAAACTGGCATACATCCATATTCTTTCAACTCTATGGTTTCCTAGAGCCATCTTAAGGATTTTGATTTTAAGTTTATCTAAAATTTTTAAAATATAACTTGGGAAGGGTAATAATAAATACTTTGCTGAAAATATACGTCTAGCTTTCATGTGACACTAGTGGCTAAATTATCATGACATATGAGAATATGGAACAGAACAGCTAGACTAGGCTTTGAAATAGGGACATGGTAGATTGCTCTAAAAAGAAAATTACTTTCTAAAAAGAAAAGATTTCAGTTACTTGGGAGTTTGTAAACTGATTGGATCTTTTGCCAATGTAAATTCTAAGTGAACTCAAATACTTTTTCTTACTAGTTTTTGGGTTGTGTTTTGGTGGTTGGTGTGTTTTGGGTTTGGTTTTTGAGACAGAGTTTCACTATGTATTACCATCTTCCTGTCTCACTCTCTTAACTACATGTACCACCACACCCAATACCTTAATTCAAATAGTATTAACTCTTGTTTCTATGATCATGCTGTCTTTGAGTTAATATAGTAAGAAAAAGATTTTCAGTAATAAAATGATATAACAATATCATTCCAGTTGTCAGTTCAGATTCATTATGTGCTTTAAAAATATAATCCTAAGCTCACTAGTTCTAGATACTATACAAGATATAAAAACCAAATATTTTAACAGCCAGAACTCCAACTGATGAAAGAGTAATAGAAATTGTTATTTGCTCTGTGTTCATATACATGATCTTGATAGTTTACAATGACATTGGCATTTTTCAAAACTGTGTGTGCATGTACTTGGTGTGTCTGTGCACATATGCATGCCCATTCACGCACACTTATACACTTGATAGTTCATGTAGGTTTTAGAGGATAACTGGCAGAACCTTCTACCCTGTGGTCTTGAGGATTGAACTTAAGTAAACAACCTTAGCGGCAAGCCTTCACTTTCTGAACCATGAGCTCTTTTAATTTGTATTATTGATTTGAGGTTGCTCATTGATAGTACTTGCCTATCATGAGAAAAACCTTTGGTTTGTTCTCTGGTTCCACAGCTTTTAGTTTCCCTTTGTTTTATCAAATTGATTTAAAACCACAAAAAAAGGATAGCATTACATGTAAATTAGATTTACTTCTTGAATCTTCAAGAGAATTAAAGGATAATTATATGACCTGTTCTCTTAGAATTATAAAGTTGGCTTGATAATTGTTTTTTAACATTTGAAATGGAGAGAAGAATGTAACATAGCCACTCATGAATTTGATAATAAATTTTCATAATTTATCTTAATAATGACTTTATCTTAAAGATAAAGATGAGCTCTCAAGCTTAGCTTGGTGGCATATGCCTTTGATCATAGCATGCAGGACAGAGGCAGGCAGATCTGGAAGGAGGCCAACCTGGTTTACAGAGCAAGTTCTAAAACAACAAGGGCTACGCCCAGAAACCCTGTCTCAGAAGGGTATGGTAAGCTATCAAAGCTTTAAAAAAAAAAATGACTTGGTGAGCAAGAACACTTTCTGTGTAAGCCTAAAAACTTACGTTTGAACAAATTGAATTCCTAGAATCCAAATAAAAAAGCCAGGCATGGATGCATTTTCCTGTAATTGCCACTTTGGAAGACAGAAGCAGCTTGCTGGCTAGCCAAAATAGCGAGGTTCATATCCAGTGGGAGACTGTCTCTAGGTACAGAGTGGAAGCAGTAACGTAAAACATCTAATGTCCTCTGGCTTCTGCGTGTAGCTATACACTCCCACCCACAGGTAGATTTGCACACACATGCCACACGCTACCATATTTTAAAAATCATGTGAATTATCAGGTTACTCCACTGTTTTATTGCTATTTAATGTATTCTGGAATTTTTAGGCATAAGCATACTTCCTCTTCCAAAAGGAAAGGATGTGTAAGTACTAGTAAAGAAGGGTGACTGTCGTCATATGCAAGAAATACAGTTAGATTCTTAGAACAGCTGAGAAAACTGGCTAGGACCAGTATGTAAACATTTCATTATAACATTAAGATGAACAAATGGAGAAATATGTCCTATCCACAATAGTAATAAAAAGTGGGGAACGCTGGAAACTAAGGCTCTCGGTTATGAGGAGGGAATCACAGCTTGAATAGCTGAAAGAAATCATGCCTAGTCATTGGTGAGGGTGTTCTCCCCCCCAGTTACATCACTAAAGTACTGAGATTAGAGGGGTTTTTTTCTTATACTATGTACAGAATTGTCTAATTATTATAATTCATTGATAAGAATATTATGCTAGTCTTTCCAAAAATATTTTGGGATAAATAGAGTGGGGAACATTTCTAGCCAGTTTTTTTTTTTTTTTTTTTTTTTTTTCTTCGAGACAGGGTTTCTCTGTGTAGCCCTGGCTGTCCTGGAACTCACTCTGTAGACCAGGCTGGCCTCGAACTCAGGTATCCACCTTCCTCTGCCTTCCAAGTGCTGGGATTATAGGCATGCGCCACCACCGCCCAGCTTCTAGCCAATTTTTAAAAAGACAACATATTATTATTGCTTGATGTGGTATGTTCCTAGAATCTAGTACTGGAGAGGCTAAGAAAGGAAAACACAAGTTTGAAGCCAACCTAGGCAACATTACATGACCCTGTCTCACCAAAAAGAAGAGTGTGTGTGTGTTAGTATTGGTTATATATTAAATAGGAAACAGAATAACTTTCAGAAACAAGGCTTGTATATTTAAAAACCAATAGGAATAAGCTATGGGGAGAGCATTGTAGCTTAGTAGTAAAGTACTTTCCTAAAATATACAAGAACCAAAAAAATGTATAATAATAGTCTAATGGAAAAAAATGATTCTTTTCAGTTCAATGAAGGAAGATTAGAGTTGTTGAATTGCAAAAGCTTTTCAAAGGAAAACAGTAGTAGGCATTTACTACTAGAAAGATAGAGTAGGAGTCAGCGCCCTAAAGTTAATTATGCGTACTTCTTCCTTAAGAGTTCAAGTATAACTTAGGGGTCGGGATGGCTCAGGGAGTCAAAGTGCCTGCGACTCAAGCCTGAGCGCCTGAACTCAGATCCCAGAACCAACAGTGAAGGGTGGCTAACCCAGCATCGCTGTGGCCAGAAGAACACAGGACAGCTAGCCTGGAGTGTGCTGTGCAGTAAGAGGCAGAGGGCACCAGCTCCCCAAAGTCACCCTCTGTCCTCCACACATCTGTAATACAAACATGGCCACAGACATGCACACATTTTTTTTTTTTTTTAAGTATAAATTAGGGAAGGGATATAGCTAAGTGGTAGAGTGCTTAGACAGCAGGTGTGGTTGCCCCTCAGTTCAGTCCTCAAACAAGATAGTATTGGTGCTTGGCACATACAATCCCAAAACTTGGGAGACTGTCAGAATTGCCAACAATGAGTACTGTCCCAGCCTAGACTACATGCTGGGCCACAGTGAGAGACCAGTCTCAAACACAAAACATAAACATACTGATTTACAGACCAGTCTGGGTTATATCTTGTGAGACCTCAAAATAAAAAGTGAGGTCCCTGCTGTCAAGTCTGACAACCTGGCCTCAACCCTTCAGACCCACGTAGTGAAGGAGAAAATCCACTCCCAAGGTTGTTCTTTGACTTACAGATGCATAACATAGCCTGCATGTATTCATATACACACTACACACACAAAATAAGATATTTTTTAAAAACTAAATAAGAATTAAATGTTAGAGCCGGGCAGAGGTGGTGCACGCCTTTAATCCCAGCACTTGGGAGGCAGAGGCAGGCGGATTTCTGAGTTCCAGGACATCCAGGGCTACACAGAAAAACCTTATCTCGAAACG